>NC_090648.1:99525858-99610858 GCF_040937935.1 Hyperolius riggenbachi
GGGGGGGCACAGAGAGAGAAACACCGGGGGGGGGGCACAGAGAGAGACACACTGGGGGGGCACAGAGAGAGAGAGACACACTGGGGGGAGCACAGAGAGAGAGACACACTGGGGGGAGCACACAGAGAGAGAGAGAGACACACTGGGGGGAGCACAGAGAGAGAGAGAGAGACACACTGGGGGGAGCACAGAGAGAGAGAGAGAGACACACTGGGGGGAGCACAGAGAGAGAGAGAGACACACTGGGGGGAGCACAGAGAGAGAGAGAGAGAGAGAGAGAGAGACAGACACTGGGGGGGGCACAGAGAGAGAGACACACTGGGGGGCACAGAGAGAGAGACACACTGGGGGGCACAGAGAGAGAGACACACTGGGGGGGCACAGAGAGAGAGACACACTGGGGGGGCACAGAGAGAGAGACACACTGGGGGGGCACAGAGAGAGAGACACACTGGGGGGGCACAGAGAGAGAGAGAGACACACTGGGGGGGCACAGAGAGAGAGAGACACACACTGGGGGGGCACAGAGAGAGACACACACTGGGGGGGCACAGAGAGAGACACACACTGGGGGGCACAGAGAGGACACACACTGGGGGGGCACAGAGAGAGAGACACACTGGGGGGGGGGCACACAGAGAGAGACACACTGGGGGGGGGGGCACAGAGAGAGAGAGACACACCCGGGGGGGGGGGGGCACAGAGAGAGAGAGACACACTGGGGGGGGGGGCACAGAGAGAGAGAGACACTGGGGGGGGGGGGCACAGAGAGACACACAGGGGAGGGGCACAGAGAGACACACAGGGGAGGGGGCACAGAGAGACACACAGGGGAGGGGGCACAGAGAGACACACAGGGGAGGGGGCACAGAGAGACACACAGGGGAGGGGGCACACAGACACACAGGGGAGGGGGCACACAGACACACACAGGGGAGGGGGCACAGAGACACACACAGGGGGGGGGGCACAGAGACACACACAGGGGGGGCACAGAGACACACACAGGGGAGGGGGCACAGAGAGACACACAGGGGAGGGGGCACAGAGAGACACACAGGGGAGGGGGCACAGAGAGACACACAGGGTGGGGGGCACAGAGAGACACACAGGGTGGGGGGCACAGAGAGACACACAGGGTGGGGGGCACAGAGAGACACACAGGGTGGGGGGCACAGAGAGACACACGGGGTGGGGGGCACAGAGAGACACACGGGGTGGGGGGCACCGAGAGACACACGGGGTGGGGGGCACAGAGAGACACACGGGGTGGGGGGCACAGAGAGACACACGGGGGGGGGCACAGAGAGACACACGGGGGGGCACAGAGAGACACACAGGGGGGGGCACAGAGAGACACACAGGGGGGGCACAGAGAGACACACAGGGGGGGGCACAGAGAGACACACAGGGGGGGGCACAGAGAGACACACAGGGGGGGGGCACAGAGAGACACACAGGGGGGGGCACAGAGAGACACACAGGGGGGGCACAGAGAGACACACGGGGGGGGGGGGGCACAGAGAGACACACGGGGGGGGGCACAGAGAGACACACAGGGGGGGGGGCACAGAGAGACACACAGGGGGGGGGGCACAGAGAGACACACAGGGGGGGGGGCACAGAGAGACACACAGGGGGGGGCACAGAGAGACACACAGGGGGGGGGGGGCACAGAGAGACACACAGGGGGGGGGGCACAGAGAGACACACAGGGGGGGGGGCACAGAGAGACACACAGGGGGGGGGGGCACAGAGAGACACACAGGGGGGGGGGGCACAGAGAGACACACAGGGGGGGGGCACAGAGAGACACACAGGGGGGGGGCACAGAGAGACACACAGGGGGGGGGGGCACAGAGAGACACACAGGGGGGGGCACAGAGAGACACACAGGGGGGGGGGCACAGAGAGACACAGGGGGGGGGCACAGAGAGACACACAGGGGGGGGGCACAGAGAGACACACAGGGGGGGGGGCACAGAGAGACACACAAGGGGGGCAGGGGCACAGAGAGACACACAAGGGGGGCAGGGGCACAGAGACATGAGGACATAGAGGCACCGATAGAAAAACAAGTGTGCCCTCAGAACAGCCCCTTGGCTCCCTCTCACCACCCCCCACTACCTCTATGGTGGGATTCCAACGTCTCCACTCTCCTTCCTCCCCAGCCCCATGGTAGGCTAACAATCTGAGCTCCCACCCATAGTGACAGACAGGGATTAGTGTACAGGGCCTTGCCACCGCTCGCCCACCGATGCTGCATGTGTCTTACCGATTTGGGCCTCCCTTGATGTTCAGGTCCTCGGTGTCCGCCACAGCTCCTCCGCAACACCTGTCCCTCCGCAGCGCTGGTCTATCCTCCCCCGAACCGGTCCACTGGTGTTCTTCCGATGGTGCTCCGCAGCTCTGGCTCCTCCGTCCGACGGCAGCGCTGGCCCTCTGGTCTCTCCACAGCTCTGGATCCTCCGTCCGACGGCAGCGCTGGCCCTCTGGTCCTTCAGCAGCCCTGGATCCTCCGTCCGATGGCAGCGCTGGCCCTCTGGTCTCTCCGCAGCTCTGGTCCCTCCGATGGTCCTCCGCAGCTCTGATCCCTCCGATGGTCCTCTGCAGTTCCCTCAGCAAGCCGCAGCTCCAACCTTCCTCCACCGCTGGCAAGCTCGAAAAGCCCGCGCTGAGAAATGACGCTGACATCACGTGATGCTTCAGGAGGAAGCATCGCGAGATGTCAGAGCAATAGCAAGCAGCAGAGCGAGTTCCGCCCAGCAACAGAGCGTGCAATGCATGCTGGGAACACGCCGCGGCGGCAGCAGAAGGGGGGGCGTGGCTACAAGTGCCGATTCAGGCAAGGTTTTTTAATACAGCGATTTTTTTTTTAAAAAATTGAAAAATGCCCATATTTATTAGTGCTCTTACTAATTAGACAGAGTGGAAAGTTAAGGTTACTTCCGCTTTAAGCCGGCAGATTCCCTCCGTGCGCTGCTCTCTCTGGGAGGTCTGTCCCATTCATTTGTATGTAATCCGCAGGCTTCTCGCTAATCAGAGGAAGAGGTATTTCCCGTCCACATACCGCTTCCTCTAATCTTTATGAATGGCCATTTTGTTACTTTTTTCTAGATAAATCTAGAAAAACACTGCAGAAGGCGGAAATTTCTCGCTCTGCTGGGGGATTGTAGATTTTCATGCGGGAATAGCTTTTATGAATGCTCACTTTGCTAAATAGTCGGGAAAGTCTGCTGGTTTGAGCGGAAAACTTGCGGTAACGTTTTATGAATAGAGCCCATTGCAGGCACAAAAAAAAATGGGGGAACATAACTTCAGTGAGGGGTGAACCTACACCTGAATGAATTATCTGCCACAATGGGCTCTATTCATAAAACTTTACCGCAAGTTTTCCGCTCAAAACAGCAGACTTTCCCGACTATTTAGCAAAGTGAGCATTCATAAAAGCTGTTCCCGCATGAAAATCTACAATCCCCCAGCAGAGCGAGAAATTTCCGCCTTCTGCAGTGTTTTTCTAGATTTATCTAGAAAAAAGTAACAAAATGGCCATTCATAAAGATTAGAGGAAGCGGTATGTGGACGGGAAATACCGCTTCCTCTGATTTAGCGAGAAGCCTGCGGATTACATACAAATGAATGGGACAGACCTCCCAGAGAGAGCAGCGCACGGAGGGACTCTGCCGGCTTAAGTGTTTCCGCATGCCTTCCGACAGCTTACCGCCAGCCTTCAGCGGGAGATCTCCGCACTTGCATAGCAGCTGGCAAGATTTTTATGAATGACCACCCAGAAGTCTAAAATACCACTGCGGTATTTTACCTCCACGATTCTTTCCGACTCAAATGTTTTATGAATAGAGCCCAATGTGCAAAGCTCCAATGACCACTGGACTAGAATACACACCTAGCTTCACTTCAGGCAAAGGAGGTGTTCGCTTCAGAGATAATATGTGCACAAATTATGCTTACTAGACTTCCCCACGGCTGTGACGGACCCCCTTGGGGAAGACCTAACGCTAAACCTAACGCTAATCTAGCGATAAAAACACAACATTTACAGTGCAGCTAATCAGACAAATGGTATACACATTTGATAAAACATACATACAGACTGGTGCCAGCGCAAATTGTGTGCTAATTCTAATAAAAGCTTTAGATTAGAATCAGCACACAATTTGCATCTGCTTTGCATTCAGGGCGTGTATTTAGTCCAGAGGGGCTGTGCATTGCCCCTGTAGGTTTTCAAGCGAATGCATCCATGAGCGCTGTCACCAGTCTGTATGTAAAGAACCCGACCTGTTTCGCTGGTACAACTTCCAACTTCATCAAGGGGGCGTGGACAAGCTCACATCATCACACATACACTAATCTCTTAAAGCTCCCGTGGACCAATCTGATGCTGCGCAGCCCTCAGTCTCTTCCCGACACAGCAGAGATGCCGGCCAAAGGAGGATGGACAGGAGGTGGATCGGCACAGAGATCCGAAACTACCACAGAAGGATATGAGAAGGAGAAGAATCAGTCAGCTTAGTGCTCACAAGTGCACTCATGCCCAACATGGGATCAAATATAATTGTTAGAGAAGAAAAAAGTGGATAGTATAAAAAACACATTACATAGTTACATAGTTTTTTGGGTTGAAAAAAGACATACGTCCATCAAGTTCAACCAGAATTGTATGCTTTAGATTATAAGTAATAGTTGCTAATCTAGACAAGTTCTAGCTGCCTGTAAAACTTCATTATATATTTACTGTCAAGTGTATAGTGGGGCTGCGATCCCCCTAAAAAGACATGGGATGCCTCAGTCCCCCAGACAAAGAGGGTGGTCGTCAGAATCATGTGTGTGCGATGGTAAAACTTGCATGCGATTGACCACCAGCACCAGGAAGTGCAGTATATTTTGGGATAAGAAAGACAGGCACTTAAACCATGCTTACCCACACCCCCTAATTACACCCCCAACAGACACCCTAGTCACGCATACCATAAAGATTTCATAAGAAAAAATGTTGCTTTATAATTTAAACCACACTGGTTCTTTCTGTCCCGGTCTTCGTATTAACATTTGAAAATAAAAACTATATCAATTTAAAAGAAGGAAATAAAGTTAAGCATCAATCACATTTTTTCAGTAAATAAAATGCATATAGTTACACAGATCTGTTTATGAGTCCTGAAAGTGGGACGAATGAGGAAGTTTCCAAAGAGGGACTGTCCCTCCAAAAGAGGAACGGTTGGGAGCTATGAGTAGATAGTTACTGTGTGGTAGGGAGTGGGTAGGCCATCTAGAAGAGGTGGGTTTTGTGGGCTTGCTTGAATGGGTTGAAGGAGGGGACAAGTCTGAAGGACAGTGAAAGGGAGTTCCAGAGGGTGGGGGAGGCTCTTGAGAAATCCTGCAGGCGTGCTTGGGAGTGGGAAATGCAAGAGGCAGCCTGGTGTATATTTGTGAAAAAGCTCCGAGATTTAGGTAGGGCAGGTTTTGTGCACAGATTTATAGGCCAGGCATAGAATCTTGAAACTTATCCTGAATTGGATAGTGAGCCAGAGCAGGGATTTACAGGGAGATGTGGATAGGAAGCGGTGAGAAGAATGGATTCTAGCAGCCACGTCCATAACTGATTGAAGGGAGGCAATGCAGTTCAATAGGAGGCCAGACAGAAGGGAGTTGCATTAATCAAGGCAGGAGCTGATGAGGGCAAGAATGAGCAGCTTGGTGTCTGGGGTCAGGAAGGTACACATCTTAGAGATATTATAGGGATGATGATGATGATGGATGGATGATGATGATGGATGGATGATGATGATGATGGATGGAAGGAGGAGGAGGACTTTAGCATGTAGGTATGTATAGGGGTTAAGTTGGTGGTATAGGGGTTAAGTCAGATACCTACCACACACTGAGACCTGGGTTCAATTCCCAGCCACGGTATGTAAGCTGGCTTTTGAAATACTACAATTCCCTGGAAGATGAGACCCTCCTCGAGGGAGGAGGGAAGAGGGAGAAGGAAAATAGATAGGCAAGGAAATAAATGTTAATTCCGTAAAATTCCACGGAATCCAGCGAGCATCTGAACAGTACACCACGGACAACGTGCGCTTGATTGACAGCGGCGCTTCATGCAGGTGCAGTAAGGATGACCGCACAGTGCAGGGACCCTGGGCTGGGGGCTGCAAACAAAGCTCTCAGCGTGGGACAGACAGCTGCGAGGGGCTGGAGAAAGCTCCAGTTAAGTAAATCAGATTTGGATATATTTGCCCGATGATTCTTTTAAGTTTTAAAACATATTTTTAACAAAAGTGGTATTTTTTTTAAAAAAGTTAGATAACTTGCAATGCTTAATTCCTGACTCCTGAGTGGAGGTTCACTTATAGATTGCCATCTTGTGGCCTCTTTACAAACTGCAGCCCTATCAGCAATCGTGACTGCTGAAATAATACTGTAAGGGTTCGTTCACACTAGGGGCGTTTTTGATTTTTTTTTAAGCGCTGGCGATTTTCAAAATCGCGCTGAAAGTGCTTGTGCAATGATTCTCTATGAGAGAGTTCACATCTGAGCAGTTTGTTTCCAATCTGCTCAGGAAAGTGCTGCCTGTACCATTTTTGAGGCGATTTTGCCTCAATGGAAGGCATAGAAAAACGCAAACACTAGAAAAGCGTTTTTCACAAAAACGCAATGCTCACCCAAGCGCCGGGAATCGAAAAAAAATTGTGTCAAAAAAAGCCGAACGCAAACATAATGCAATGGGAACAAGGCCTAATTGACTTTGGTTAGGTTTTACAATCAACAAATCAGTAACTGTTTAACCACTTGATGACCCACCCTTTACCCCCCCTTAAAGGGAAGGTTCAGGGTGGCTGTTAAAAAAATAAAAATGCCCATCCACTTACCTGGGGCTTCCTCCAGCCCGTGGCAGCCAGGACGTGCCCTCGGCGCCGCTCCGTAGGCTCCCGGTCCCCTCCGGTGGCCGACCCGACCTGGCCAGGCCGGCTGCCAGGTCGGGCTCTTCTGCGTTTCAAAATGCGCCTCACGGGGGCACGCTGACGTCATCGGACGTCCTCCGGGCTGTATTGCGCAGGCGCAGAACTACTGCGCCTGCGCAGTACAGCCCGGAGGACGTCCGATGACGTCAGCGCGCCTCCGTGAGGCGCATTTTGAAACGCAGAAGAGCCCGACCTGGCAGCAGGACTGGCCAGGTCGGGTCGGCCACTGGAGGGGACCGGGAGCCTGCGGAGCGGCGCCGAGGGCACATCCTGGCTGCCACGGGCTGGAGGAAGCCCCAGGTAAGTGGATGGGCATTTTTATTTTTTTAACAGCCACCCTGAACCTTCCCTTTAAGGACCAGCGCTGTTTTTACTGATCTGTGCTGGGTGGGCTCTGCAGCCCCCAGCACAGATCAGGTAGCAGGCAGAGAGATCAGATTGCCCCCCTTTTTTCCCCCCTATGGGGATGATGTGCTGGGGGGGTCTGATCTCTTCTGCCTGCTGGGTGTTGCGGGGGGGGGGGCACCTCAAAGCCCCCCTCCGCGGAGAAATTCCCCCCTCCCTCTCCTACCTGCTGCCCCCCCGGCGATCGAGGCTGCACAGGACGCTATCCGTCCTGTGCAGCCAGTGACAGGACGTCCCCTGTCACATGGAGGCGATCCCCGGCCGCTGATTGGCCGGGGATCGCCGATCTGCCTTACGGCGCTGCTGCGCAGCAGCGCCGTACAAATGTAAACAAAGCGGATTATTTCCGCTTGTGTTTACATTTAGCCTGCGAGCCGCCATCGGCGGCCCGCAGGCTATTCACGGAGCCCCCCGCCGTGAATTGACAGGAAGCAGCCGCTCGCGCGAGCGGCTGCTTCCTGATTAATTAGCCTGCAGCTGCCACTTTGCCGACGCACGGTATAAGCGTGCGGTCGGCAAGTGGTTAAAGGTAATGTCAGCCAAATCCGGTGAGAAACGCTAGTAATAATCTGTCTCACTGCACCATATTACTTTAAAATGGTATGTTTGTCAGATAATGAAATTACACTTTGGGAACCATTCACTAATGACTGATACAATATGCATGAGGGGACAATGCAATAATATTTTACAGAGGTTTATACAAACAATATATTATACACATGTGTATTGCTTGTGTAATGTGCGCTACACAAATAGGGTGACGTGTCATACAAGAAACACACGTGTTGTATAGTTTGCGTAATGCCCGGTAAAATGCACATGCGCTGCCTGCACACATAAATTATAAGACAAAGAACACAAAGTATTCAGGCACCATCTGTGGAGTCATTTATTCCTTTTAATGCAGCACAGCAAAATGACACTAAAGGTCCATGAGGGTCACATCATATTGGATGCATGGTGGAGAGGAGTGCGGTGAAGATGGGTGCCAGCGCACAGAAGAAACCGCCACAACAGCCATTTCTCGTTTACTGATGCTTGGTCTTGAACTCCATCTCCAAAGGAACGGAAGTTGTGGCTACGCTGCTCTCCCTCTGCCCATGTCCACACAACCTTGTCCCAGTCCTGGTCCGGGGATGATGTGACAGGACAGGAGCTCTGGACCAGCACTGGGTGAAGGATGTATAAAAGTAAAGACAGAGAAAAGGAGGCGAGTATCCTTGGAGCGGACCGCCGTTCACAATTATATATATTGACTAAATTGCGGGAGGCAGAACAATGGGCGTAAATTCTTACCACACAGTGTCTTCAATACATCACCAAGCCTTACCGCATTTGGTAAAACAGACACCTACTGATATTACTGATCATCTAAAGCTGTCACTGCATGGAAACTAAAATTGCCAAGTTGTGAGGTAAATATCAATTTACGAAGGATAACACATGCGATAAAACAAGTGAAATGTTCAGCATTTTATCTCTGGAATAATAAAAACATATTTCCCTAATTTCACAATATTATTGTGTAGTAATTAACCACTTGAGGACCTAGGGCTTTCTACCCCTTAAGGACCGGCCACTTTTTTTCCATTCAGACCACTGCAGCTTTCACGGTTTATTGCTCGCTCATACAACCTACCACCTAAATGAATTTTGGCTCCTTTTCTTGTCACTAATAAAGCTTTCTTTTGATGCTATTTGATTGCTCCTGCGATTTTTACTTTTTATTATATTCATCAAAAAAGACATGAATTTTGGCAAAAAAATGATTTTTTTAACTTTCTGTGCTGACATTTTTCAAATAAAGTAAAATTTCTGTATACATGCAGCGCGAAAAATGTGGACAAACATGTTTTTGATAAAAAAAAACCCATTCAGTGTATATTTATTGGTTTGGGTAAAAGTTATAGCGTTTACAAACTATGGTGCCAAAAGTGAATTTTCCCATTTTCAAGCATCTCTGACTTTTCTGACCCCCTGTCATGTTTCATGAGGGGCTAGAATTCCAGGATAGTATAAATACCCCCCAAATTACCCCATTTTGGAAAGAAGACATCCCAAAGTATTCACTGAGAGGCATAGTGAGTTCATAGAAGATATTATTTTTTGTCACAAGTAAGCGGAAAATGACACTTTGTGAGAAAAAAAAAAAAAAAAAAAGTTTCCATTTCTTCTAACTTGCGACAAAAAAAAATGAAATCTGCCACGGACTCACCATGCCCCTCTCTGAATACCTTGAAGGGTCTACTTTCCAAAATGGGATCATTTGTGGGGTGTGTTTACTGTCCTGACATTTTGGGGGGTGCTAAATTGTAAGCACCCCTGTAAAGCCTAAAGGTGCTCATTGGACTTTGGACCCCTTAGCGCAGTTAGGCTGCAAAAAAGTGCCACACATGTGGTATTGCCGTACTCAGGAGAAGTAGTATAATGTGTTTTGGGGTGTATTTTTACACATACCCATGCTGGGTGGGAGAAATATCTCTGTAAATGACAATTTGTTAATTTTTTTTACACACAATTGTCCATTTACAGAGATATTTCTCCCACTCAGCATGGGTATGTGTAAAAATACACCACAAAACACATTATACTACTTCTCCTGAGTACGGCGATACCACATGTGTGGCACTTTTTTGCACCCTAACTGCGCTAAAGGGCCCAAAGTCCAATGAGTACCTTTAGGATTTCACAGGTCATTTTGAGAAATTTCGTTTCAAGACTACTCCTCACGGTTTAGGGCCCCTAAAATGCCAGGGCAGTATAGGAACCCCACAAATGACCCCATTTTAGAAAGAAGACACCCCAAGGTATTCCGTTAGTAGTATGGCGAGTTCATAGAAGATTTTATTTTTTGTCACAAGTTAGCGGAAAATGACACTTTGTGAAAAAACACAATTAAAATCAATTTCCGCTAACTTTTGACAAAAAATAAAATCTTCTATGAACTCACCATACTCCTAACGGAATACCTTGGGGTGTCTTCTTTCTAAAATGGGGTCATTTGTGGGGTTCCTATACTGCCCTGGCATTTTAGGGGCCCTAAACCGTGAGGAGTAGTCTTGAAACGAAAATTCTCAAAATGACCTGTGAAATCCTAAAGGTACTCATTGGACTTTGGGCCCTTTAGCGCAGTTAGGGTGCAAAAAAGTGCCACACATGTGGTATCGCCATACTCGGGAGAAGTAGTACAATGTGTTTTGGGGTGTATTTTTACACATACCCATGCTGGGTGGGAGAAATACCTCTGTAAATGGACAATTGTGTGTAAAAAAATCAAAAGATTGTCATTTACAGAGGTATTTCTCCCACCCAGCATGGGTATGTGTAAAAATACACCCCAAAACACATTGTACTACTTCTCCCGAGTACGGCGATACCACATGTGTGGCACTTTTTTGCACCCTAACTGCACTAAGGGGCCCAAAGTCCAATGAGTACCTTTAGGATTTCACAGGTCATTTTTGTTTCAAGACTACTCCTCACGGTTTAGGGCCCCTAAAATGCCAGGGCAGTATAGGAACCCCACTAATGACCCCATTTTAGAAAGAAGACACCCCAAGGTATTCCGTTAGGAGTATGGTGAGTTCATAGAAGATTTTATTTTTTTGTCACAAGTTAGCGGAAATTGATTTTAATAGTTTTTTTTCACAAAGTGTCATTTTCCGCTAACTTGTGACAAAAAATAAAATCTTCTATGAACTCACCATACTCCGTACGGAATACCTTTGGGTGTCTTCTTTCTAGAATGGGGTCATTTGTGGGGTTCCTATACTGCCCTGGCATTTTAGGGGCCCTAAACCGTGAGGAGTAGTCTTGAAACCAAATGTCGCAAAATGACCTGTGAAATCCTAAATTGGACTTTGGGCCCCTTAGCGTACTTAGGGTGTAAAAAAGTGCCACACATGTGGTACCGCTGTACTCAGGAGAAGTAGTATAATGCGTTTTGGGGTGTATTTTTACACATACCCATGCTAAGTGGGAGAAATATCTCTGTAAATGACAATTGTTTGATTTTTTTACACACAATTGTCCATTTACATAGAAATTTCTCCCACCCAGCATGGGTATGTGTAAAAATACACCCCAAAACACATTATACTACTTTTCCTGAGTACGGCGGTACCACATGTGTGACACTTTTTTGCAGCCTAGGTGCGCTAAGGGGCCCAACGTCCTATTCACAGGTCATTTTGAAGCATTTGTTTTCTAGACTACTCCTCGCGGTTTAGGGCCCCTAAAATGCCAGGGCAGTATAGGAACCCCACAAGTGACCCCATTTTAGAAAGAAGACACCCCAAGGTATTCCGTTAGGTGTATGGCGAGTTCATAGAAGATTTTATTTTTTGTCACAAGTTAGTGAAAAATGACACTTTGTGAAAAAAAACCAATAAAAATTAATTTCCGCTAACTTTTGACAAAAAATTAAATCTTCTATGAACTCGTCATACACCTAACATAATACCTTGGGGTGTCTTTTTTTTCTAAAATGGGGTCACTTGTGGGGTTCCTATACCGCCCTGGCATTTTACAGGCCCAAAACCGTGAGTAGTCTGGAAACCAAATGTCTCAAAATGACTGTTCAGGGGTATAAGCATCTGCAAATTTTGATGACAGGTGGTCTATGAGGGGGCGAATTTTGTGGAACCGGTCATAAGCAGGGTGGCCTTTTAGATGACAGGTTGTATTGGGCCTGATCTGATGGATAGGAGTGCTAGGGGGGTGACAGGAGGTGATTGATGGGTGTCTCAGGGGGTGGTTAGAGGGGAAAATAGATGCAATCCATGCACTGGGGAGGTGATCGGAAGGGGGTCTGAGGGTTTGGCCGAGTGATCAGGAGCCCACACGGGGCAAATTGGGGCCTGATCTGATGGGTAGGTGTGCTAGGGGGTGACAGGAGGTGATTGATGGGTGTCTCAAGGTGTGATTAGAGGGGGGAATGGATGCAAGCAATGCACTGGCGAGGTGATCAGGGCTGGGGTCTGAGGGCATTCTGAGGGTGTGGGCGGGTGATTGAGTGCCCTAGGGGCAGATAGGGGTCTAATCTGATAGGTAGCAGTGACAGGGGGTGATTGATGGGTAATTAGTGGGTGTTTAGGGTAGAGAATAGATGGAAACACTGCGCTTGGGTGGTGATCTGATGTCGGATCTGTGGGCGATCTATTGGTGTGGGTGGGTGATCAGTTTGCCCGCAAGGGGCAGGTTAGGGGCTGATTGATGGGTGGCAGTGACAGCGGGTGATTGATGGGTGGCAGTGACAGGGGGTGATTGATGGGTGGCAGTGACAGGGGGTGATTGATGGGTGATTGATAGGTGATTGACAGGTAATCAGTGGGTTATTACAGGGGAGAACAGATGTAAATATTGCACTGGCGAATTGATAAGGGGGGTCTGAGGGCAATCTGAGCGTGTAGGCGGTCGATTGGGTGCCCGCAAGGGGCAGATTAGGGTCTGATCTGATAGGTAACAGTGACAGGTGGTGATAGGGAGTGATTGATGGGTGATTGATGGGTAATTAGTGGGTGTTTAGAGGAGAGAATAGATGGAAACACTGCGCTTGGGTGGTGATCTGATGTCGGATCTGCGGGCGATCTATTGGTGTGGGTGGGTGATCAGATTGCCCGCAAGGGGCAGGTTAGGGGCTGATTGTTGGGTGGCAGTGACAGGGGGTGATTGATGGGTGATAGGTGATTGGCAGGTGATTGACAGGTGATCAGTGGGTTATTACAGGGAAGGACAGATGTAATTAATGCACTGGCGAATTGATAAGGGGGGGGGGGGGGGGGTCTGAGGGCAATCTGAGCGTGTGGGCGGGTGATTGGGTGCCCGCAAGGGGCAGATTAGGGTCTGATCTGATAGGTAACAGTGACAGGTGGTGATAGGGGGTGATTGATGGGTAATTAGTGGGTGTTTAGAGAAGATAACAGATGTAAACGATACATTTGGGAGGTAATCTGACGGCGGGTTTGCGGGCGATCTAATGGTGTGGGTGGGTGATCAGATTGCCCGCAAGGGGCAGGTTAGGGGCTGATTGATGGGTGGCAGTGACAGGGGGTGACAGGGGGTGATTGATGGGTGATAGGTGATTGGCAGGTGATTGACAGGTGATCAGTGGGTTATTACAGGGAAGAACAGATGTAATTAATGCACTGGTGAATTGATAAGGGGGGGTCAGAGGGCAATCTGAGCGTGTGGGCGGGTGATTGGGTGCCCGCAAGGGGCAGATTAGGGTCTGATCTGATAGGTAAAAGTGACAAGTGGTGATAGGGGGTGATTGATGGGTGATTGATGGGTAATTAGTGGGTGTTTAGAGGAGAGAATAGATGTAAACAATGGATTTGGGAGGTGATCTGATGTCGGATCTGTGGGCGATCTATTGGTGTGGGTGGGTGATCAGATTGCCCGCAAGGGGCAGGTTAGGGGCTGATTGATGGGTGGCAGTGTCAGGGGGTGATTGACGGGTGATTGATGGGTGATTGACGGGTGATTGACAGGTGATTGACAGGTGATCAGGGGGATAGATGCATACAGTAAACAGGGGGGGGGGTGGTCTGGGGGGGGGTCTGGGGAGAATCTGAGGGGTGGGGGGTGATCAGGAGGGGGCAGGGAGCAGGGGGGGGGGGATAAAAAAAAAATAGCGTTGACAGATAGTGACAGGGAGTGATTGATGGGTGATTAGGGGGGTGATTGGGTGCAAACAGGGGTCTGGGGGGTGGGCAGGGGGGGGTCTGATGGGTGCTGTGGGCGATCTGGGGCAGGGGGGGGAGAAATCAGTGTGCTTGGGTGCAGACTAGGGTGGCTGCAGCCTGCCCTGGTGGTCCCTCGGACACTGGGACCACCAGGGCAGGAGGCAGCCTGTATAATACACTTTGTAAACATTACAAAGTGTATTATACACTTTGTATGCGGCGATCGCGGGGTTAACATCCCGCCGGCGCTTCCGTATAGCCGGCGGGATGTTGCGGCGAGCGAGCGGTGACAGGCGCCGGCGGAGGATCGCGTCACGGATGACGCGATCGCTCCGCCCATGCCCTTAAATGGACCGCCGCCTCTGTGGGTGAGGCCGTCCTGCAGGGCTCCACTTCCCCGCCGCCCCTGTGTAGTGGGCGGTCGGGAAGTGGTTAAAAATGGTCAATAAGATACTATTGGTTATGACCTGAAATTTTACTATTATGCCTCTTAAACTTGCACTTTACATGTCAGTCTAATTTAAAAAAAATGCTCTCTGTATCACATCTTTCATCCATTTTTCCATACACTGCAATTATCCATCAAACACTAAAATGTTACCGCATAAGGTAAATGACTGAACATGACATTTTTACAGTCATTTTTTTTACAGTAAAATATGAACAGGTCTTAGTGAGTTGAAGCCAATGAGTAGAGCATAATGTATTACATTACATTGAATGCACTACGCTCTACTCATCATGCGCAAGACTTTACACACATTATTCTGCTTACCGCAGTTTAGCAAACATACCCCAGAGATAAATATAAAAATGGTGTCAGTGCTTTTATCTCTGCATGGCGAGTACCAGGGGGCTGATGGAGGCGGAGCCCAGTGGGCCTGTAGTAGAAGCCTGCTAGTTACACTACTGGCTGCATTATAAAGAGCTTTGTGGGTTAACATTAGAAGTGTGAATTGGATTATTTCTGTGATGGGCAGCCAGTGGAGGGAATGGAATAAGGAGGGGCAGCATTGGAGAAGCAGAAGGGTGAATCACGCAGCTGAATTTGCTGATGGTCGATGAGATTTCAGGCTGTTCCATGATAAACCACAGGCAACTTTATATATAACAATTGATATGAAGCACCAAAACCTGCCAGGAACATGTGGGGGTCAGAGAGGTGTAGGCTGGGAAGGAGAGCAGCCTATTAATAGTTACAGCTAATCACAACAGAGCAGGATTATCCACCAGGCAAATTAGGCAGGTGCCTAGGGCCTAGTGGGTGTCCAGGGGACCCACCAGCCACCTTGTCTAACCTCTCTCCACTTCAGCTTACCAAGAAGACCACAAGGGGGACCCAGGTTAACTACCTAGCCTAGGGCTCTATTACATCTTAAGTCATCTCTAAATCAAATCACGTATAGAGGTGATCATTACCAGCTTAGCAGCAATAAAGTGGTGCAAGGAGAGCCGCTACTGGACCTCTGGCCCAGGGAGCCTCATGCTGTCGCTACCTCTGCATCCCCTATTGCTACATCATTGGCTGACACCTGGTACACACATATTATACATACACAATAATTGGCCAATCTTACCCCTTCCATGTAGTATGAGAGCTTTAACTGCACAGTCTGTTCATAGTATTCACCATCTGTTGGCCCTCATACTACATGGAAGGGGATAGATTGGCCAATCATTGTTTATGCACCCCTAACAACCAGTGTGTGTGGATCAATTGTTCTTTGTCTAGTCCGTCGCAGATGGCTACATGCTTATTTCTGCTCTTTGGATACATACACACATCCAATTTCGATTGGCCAACGATTTGCCAATTTTACCATTTCCATTTAGTATGAGGGCCAACAGATTTTGAATAGACAAGACAAGGCATATAACATTTATATCGCACTGAATGGGTTCTATTCACAAAACTTCTCAAAAATGACTTATTTCACACCTAATTGATAATAACATTTCAGCACATTTACAAGCAAGATAATCACTCAAAGTAAGTTGTTCCTAATTAACTTCAATTCAATATTACTTTTCCTACCTTAAAGAGACCCTGAAGTCCCTTAAAAATCATCTTTTTATTATAAAATCCTGTGTAATATGACAGCCCTACCTAAACCGCCGCATCTCCGCCGCTGAAATCTATCTAAATCCCCCCTAACTCCCCCTCCCTCTCCCCCGCAAAATCCACAACTTTCTTGGTCGTGGATTTTGCTGCCCTGTACGCTTCCATGCGAGGCAGAGCTATGAGCTGCAGCTCTGCCTCTACACGCGTCTGTCAGCGGCAGATCTCCGCCTCTCCCCCGCCCCTCTCAGTGAAGGAAGACAGAGGAGCGGGGAGAGGCGGAGATACACGCTGATAGACGCGTGTAGAGGCAGAGCTGCTGCTGAAAGCTCTGCCTCTCACGAAAGCGCTGCCTGTTTTGCCCCCCCGGGGAGTTTGGGGGAATTTAGATAGATTACAGCGGTGGGGATGCGGCGGTTTAGGTAGGGCTATCATATTACCCAGGATTTTATAATAAAAAGATGATTTTTAAGAGACTTCAGAGTCTCTTTAAAGCTTAAAAATGTAACATAGATGAGGTGAAAACAGAGGAAAACAGGTGATAAAGCTTAGTGAATCATGCCCATTGTGTAGGTAAGTTCTCATACTACATGGAGGTGGTAAATATATTCAGTGATTGGCCAATCAAAATTTGATGTGTGTACTTGAGATGGCCCGAACGGTTCCCGGCGAACTTCCGTGGTTCGCGATCGCGGAGAACTGCAAACTTTTCCAGAAGTTTGATTCTCTCCCCACAGTGCATCATGAGGGTCAACGTTGCCCCTCTACATCACAGTCAGCAGGCACATTGTAGCCAATTAGGCTACACTCCTTCCTGGAGCCCCACCCCCCCTTATAAAAGGCAGGCAGCGTCAGGCTTTTCACTCACTCGTGCCTGCACTGCAGTAATTAGTGAAGGGATAGCTGCTGCAGACTCTCATAGGGAAAGCTTAGTTAGGCTCTTGTAGGCTTCTTAGCTTGTTCCTTGATGATTCTTATTGCTAAAAAGCACCCCACACCAGCTCTTTTGAGAGCTAATCTTGTTCTTGTGATCTATTTTGTTTTGTGTGTGTGTCCCACTGACACTTGTGTTGCATAGACAGCCTTGGTCATTCCTCATGTGTGTGCCACTGCCAGGCCCAGCACATTCAGTGACTACCTGTGTGTGTGCCAGGTGCACATTGTAATACCCCCTGCATATACCTACCTGTTGTTCACTGTGCACCCACCCACCTATGTGAGCGCACGCAGTGTCACTGTGCCTGTCCAGTACCTGTCTGTGTGTGACAGGTGCACATTGTAATACCCACTGCATATACCTACCTGTTGTTCAATGTGCACCCACCCACCCACCTACGTGAGCGTACGCAGTGTCACTGTGCCTGTCCGGTACCTGTCTGTGTGTGACAGGTGCACATTGTAATACCCACTGCATATACCTACCTGTTGTTCACTTCAGTGCACCCACCTACCTCCATGAGCGCACGCAGTGTGATATACCTCTCCGTGCATACCTGTTAACTGCACCTGTGTGACTGCACATTGTATTAGTCAAGTCAGTGCATACCTTTCACTTCATCCCCCGATATGGACAAAACGGACAAAACAGGCAGAGGTAGAGGCAGATCCAGAGGAAGGCCACCCGGCAGGTCTGTGCAAAGTCGTGGTGATGTGATTTCGTGCTCAGAAGAAGGCACATCCTATCAACTCCCAAGATTGTCAGGACGTCGTTGACTATTTAACACAGAACACCTCATCTTCCGCAGCCACCAGCGCAACTCCAAGTACCACATCCGCTACATTTGACAGTTCACAGGAGTTATTTGGTGGGGAAATCACTGATGCACAGCCATTATTGTTACAACCAGATGAAGGTGCTAAGCAAGTTACACCACCTCATATGTCTGAGTTAGGCGACACTATGGACGTAACGTGTGCAGAGGGGGATGATAAAGTACCTGCTGTTGGTGCAATTTTGGAGGTGTCAGAGGCAAGCGAAGCTGGGCAGGATGATTATGATGATGACGATGATACGGATCCTACGTTTATTCCCAATAGAGGAGATGAACAAGGGGACAGTTCAGAGGGGGAGTCATAGAGGATCTGGAGGAGACGAGTTGCTGAAAGAAGCAGGGGGAGATCGTCGTCAGAAACAGCTGGTGGCAGTGTCCGGCAGCATGTATCGCCACCTATGACATGGCCGGCGCTTCAGAACCATCCAATCCAAGACCACCAGGCCAGGAACTCTTTCTTTCCCCAGGCTGTTCTACTGCTCAACAACACTGACGCCTGACTATTCCCTCCTGCAATCAGCAGGCTTGCCCCAGGTGCTGCTCTCCTGCCTTAATGTCAGATTTAGAATCAGAATCGCTTTTATTTCGCCAAGCACGACTGGGTCGTGCCTGGAATTGGGCTTGGCACAACAGATACAGGGCGTATGCATAGAAACATAAGATACATCAGGACATAGATCATAGTAGACAATATTTCATCGCATAGACATAACCATAAGCCACATAAACATAACCATAAACCACCATTCCCATCACTTCATCACATAAACATAACCGTAGGCCGTAGTTTTCCCTGACCAGGTGAGTTACATGCCTAAAGTCAGCGTGGAGGAGCAGGGGCAGCCTAACAGGGGAGGGCATGAGCAGAGTTTATCGCGTTCAGCAAATTTACCGCTGAGGGGAAGAAGCTGTTTTTGTGTCTCGTGGTCTTTGTCGCGATGGACCGAAACCTCCGATACCTCCGCCCCCACAGGGAGCTGACTGAAAAACTGGTGGCCAGGGTGGGAGGGATCGTTTGCAATCTTCAGTGCTCTGGAGCGTAGTCTGGCCTTATAGAGGGAGTCCAGGGCAGGGAGTTGGTTTCCAATGATCCTTTCCGCTGACCTGATGACCCTCTGTAGTTTGCGTCTGTCGCTATCGGTGGAGCCAGCATACCAGACAAGGATGGAGGAGCAGAGGACAGATTCAATGGTTGCGGTATAGAAGCTCCTCAGGAGTTTTGGGGACATGCCGAACTTCCTCAGTTGGCGGAGGAAGTAAAGCCTTTGCTGGGCCTTCCTCTGGGTAGAGACAGTGTTTTCCTTCCACTTCAGGGTATTGGAGATGGTGGTGCCCAGGAGGCGTACACCGGGCACTCTTTCCACCACCATCCCTCCAGTGTGCAGTGGAGGCGGGGTGGGGGCGTGCTTCCTAAAGTCGATTATAGTCTCAACGGTTTTTGCATTGTTGAGGACCAGCTTGTTCTCCCTGCACCAGTGGCAGATCCTGTCAACCTGCTGGCGGTATTCCTGTTCGTCATTGTTGGAGATCAGGCCGACTATGGTGGTGTCATCTGCAAATTTTATTACCTTGACAGAATTCGTTGAGGATCTGCAGTTGTTCGTGTACAGGGAGAACAGGTATGGTGACAAGACGCAGCCTTGTGGGGCCCCTGTGTTGGTGATCCTCCTTGGTTGCTTGACAACCTGTGATCTGTTAGTCAGGAAGTCTTTGATCCACAGTTGAAGGGTGGGGTGGACCCCGAGCTCAGCCAGATTCTCTTGTATTATATGGGGGCTAATGGTATTAAACGCCGAGCTGAAGTCGAGGAGGAGGACCCTAACATATGAATTTGGTTTGTCAAGGTGATTGTTGACGAGTTCCAGGCAGATGTTAATGGCATCGTCTGTTGACCTATTTGCCCTATAGGCAAATTGATACGGGTCTAGCTGGACTTCAGTTTTGTGTTTGAGGAGGGGCAGGACTGCTTTCTCAAAAGTTTTCATTATGACCGATGTGAGTGCAACAGGCCTGAAGTTGTTGAGGTCTGAGGCACCCTGTTTTTTGGGGACAGGAATGATGGTGGACCTCTTGAGGCATGTTGGTACTTTGCCACTCTGAAGAGACTTGTTGAGGATGGAGGAAAGGATGGGAGCAAGCTGCTGTGCGCATGCTTTCAGGCAGGCCGGCGACACCCCATCCGGACCTGAGGCTTTTCTGGCATTTAGTTTAGACAGGTGGCGTGCCACATCTGTCTCACTTACAGCCAGGGGGGTCGAGTTTTGGCATGGTGGTGCTGAGGCATGGGGTGGAGTGAAGGGGACCTGTAGTTTTGGGGGCCCGCTGGAGCCTCCTGTTCCTCGAACCTGCAGTAGAAGCCGCTGAGTTTATCCGCCAGTTCGGCGCTGGGAACTGCGTTTTGGGTGGGGGGCTTGTAGTTGGTGGCTGCTTTGAGCCCGCGCCAGACGGCTTGTGCGTCGTTCGAAGAGAGGTCCTGCTCCAGCTTGTCTGCGTAGCCTTTTTTTGCGATTCTCAATTCCCTGTCAAGGATGTTCCTTGCCTTCCTGTATTCCTCATGGTTCCCAGACTTGTGTGCGTCTTCCTTGCTTCTGCACAGTTGCCGAAGTTTCTTGGAGAACCAAGGTTTGTCATTCGGGTAGACTTTGTGCGTTTTCATGGGTATACAGGAGTCCTCGCAAAAACTGATGTATGAGCTCACGTTGTCGGCCCACTCATCTAGGTTTGGAGCTTCCAGAGCCTTCCAGTCCGTGCAGTCAAAGCAGGCTTGAAGTTGCAGCTTGGCCTCGTTTGACCATACCTTGGTTGTTTTAAGGACTGGTTTAGCAGTCTCTAGGCGCCTCCTGTAGATAGGTATCAGGTGGATGAGACAGTGATCGGATGAGCCTAGAGCTGCCCATGGGGTGGCTTTGTAAGCGTCTCTCAAGACCGTGTAGCAGTGGTCGAAAGTGTTTGCGTTCCTGGTGGGGCAGGCGATGTGCTGATGAAAGCGAGGGAGCTCTTGGCGGAGGTTGGCCTTGTTAAAGTCTCCCAGGATGATGAACAATGCATCTGGGAGGGTTGTCTCCCAGTGCGTGACCGTGTCGCTAAGGTCACGCAGGGCAGCTTTGACATCGGCATCGGGTGGGATGTACACTCCGACAAGGACGTTGGATGAGAACTCTCTGGGAGAGTAGAAAGGCCTGCAGTTGATCAGGAGAAGTTCAAGTTCTGGTGAGCATTTCTTGGCGAGTACAGAGGTGTTGGAGCACCAAGCGGGGCTGACGTAGAAGCAGATGCCGCCCCCTTTCTTTTTCCCAGAGAGGGTGCTATCACGATCTGCCCGGATGAGGTTGTAGCCTGGAAGGTGCAGGGCATTGTCAGGGATTGGGTGTTGCTGCCGAGGTCCCTTCTTGCCCCGAGGAGCCGCAGTTCGTCTAGCTTGTTGGGGAGGGAGCGAACGTTTGCCAGGAGGACTGCTGGTATGGCCGACTTCAGGCCTTTCCTCTGCAGCCTCACGCGTGCCCCCGCCCGGCAGCCCCTCCGTCGCTTGCATGTGATTTTCTGTACATGTCTCCAACTCAACCTGGTGACCGATGGCAAGCAGGGAGTACGTGGCTGTGCAGTGGTCCAACTTGTGACACCTCCACAGCTTGCAGGCAGGCCTCCTGCCACCTCCTCTCCTCCTGCTACAGTGGTTGACTCCGCACCAGCTGGAGATCGGCAACGTGGTGTGTGACAATGGCAGCAATCTCATTTCCGCGTTGAATTTGGGAAAGCTGACACATGTACCCTGCATGGCACATGTGCTGAATCTAGTCATTCAAAGATTTGTGTCAAAGTACCCAGGCTTAGAGGACGCCCTGAAGCAGGCCAGGAAGTTGTGTGGGCATTTCAGGCGGTCTTACACGGCCAAGGCACACTTTGCCGAGATTCAACGGAGAAACAAGTTGCCGGTGAGACGCCTCATTTGCGATAGCCCGACTCGCTGGAATTCGACCCTCTTTATGTTCTCTCGCTTCTAAAACAGGAGTAAGCCGTCACCCAGTACCTCTACAATTAAGTAGGACACAATCTGGGGAGATGGTTATGTTCTGGCCCAACAACTGGACACTGATGCGAAATGCATGCAGGCTCATGCGGCTGTTTGAGGCGGTGACCAACCTGGTGAGTCGCAGTGAAGGCACCATCAGTGACTTGATCACGTACGCCTACTTCCTGGAGCGTGCCGTGCGTAGAGTGGTGGATCAAGCTGTGGAAGAGCGTAGAGAGGAACAGCTATGGGAGGATAAACTCTCATCAGAACCAGATGTTTCCTCAACACCTGCGGCAGCACAGAGGGGGAGGAGGAGGAAGAGTCGTGTGGGGAAGAGGAGTCAGACTCGGATGCTGAGGAAGGTGTTTGTTTGGAGGAGGCAGCGGCAGAAGAACAATGGCAGGACAGGGCGCTCCAGCAATCTCATGGTGATGTCGGACATGCAGACATCACCATTAGTCCAACGCCTCGCCTTAGCGCTTCCGGATCCACCCTCCACCAACACCTGGACCGGCAGGTTGCCGACTACCTGGCCTTAAGTGTGGATGTAGACACTGTGAGCAGTGATGAACCCTTGGACTACTGGGTGCGCAGGCTTGACCTGTGGCAAGAGCTGTCCCAATTTGCCACCCAACTTCTGTCTTGCCCTGCCTCAAGCGTCCTATCAGAAAGGACCTTCAGCGCAGCTGGAGGCATTGTCACTGAGAAGAGAAGTCGCCTAAGTCACAAAAGTGTTAAGTACCTCACCTTTATCAAAATTAATGAGGCATGGATCCCGAAGGCCTACTGCCCACCCCACGACTAAGTCTGTCCCCACACACACAGCATCTCTGCCTGCACGACGTGTGACTGCCTGGGTGGGGGTGGGGGGTGCATCATCACAAGTTTGCCTCAGGCAGCAAAAAGTCTAGAAACAGCCCTGACTTTTGGTAGTCTCATTTCTCAATGTATCCTGCCATTTAGCATCACTATAGCCTCAATTCAGAAAGCTGAAAACAGCAGACTTTCCCGAGCAGTTAGCAATGTGTCAATTCATAAAGGCTGTTACTGCATGAAAAACTGACATTACCGACCAGGGAGATAAATTACCAACTTGGATGTAGTTACCTCCAACACATGTCAGTAAATTGTCAGCAAATGTTAATTCATAAAGCCTTCAACAAGCAGTAAGCTTGAGATTGTTACCGACACCTCTGGTGAGGTCTTAAGTTATCAACACCTCTGGTGAGGTGTTAAAGCGGAATATAACCCTGCATTTCAACTTTGCTCTAAAACATTATTTACAGTATATTATATGCAACCAGCATTTTTTTTTTTACTAGACCAGCATTGGAAGGGTTACACAGGGCTTTAAAGTTCCTTTAGATTTCTGCAGACGCATCCGAAAGCTGAAATAGATACATTTTGTTTACATAATGTATCTAAGTGTTGAATGTGACTCATCTCTCTCACTGAGAAGGAGCTTGGACGACAGCCAAAGAGTGTGTAACTGTTTATCAATAGATACATGTAACTAAATAGAATGTATCTATCTGAACTTCTGCATATCTCTCCAGGACCTTTAAACCTCTGTGTTTAACCCTTCCAATGCTGGTCTAGTAAAAAAAAAATGCTTTTTGCATATAATATGCTGTAAATAATATTTTAGAGCAAAGTTGAAATGCAGGGTTATATTCCGCTTTAACAATGCAAAGTGCAGGGAGCCGAAGTCTGTGTGAGTCATCTGTGCATAGAGCCATCTGTATGAGTCATCTGTGCAGGCAGGGAAAGTCTGTGTGAGTAGTCTGTGTGAGTCATCTGTGCAGGCATGGAAAGTCTGTGTGAGTCGTCTGTATGAGTCATCTGTGCAGGCAGGGAAAGCCTGTGTGAGTCATCTGTAGGAGTCATCTGTGTGAGTCATCTGTGTGAGTCATCTGTGCAGGGCAAAAAAAGAGATCTCGCCACACTGCTCTACTGTACCGCTCAATGGGCTGCGGTAATTTACCAACCTTTAAGGGCAGCTGGGGAAATCTCCATGAATTAGCACACAGACCGGGAAAATACAGAGTGTGGTACTTTCCCGACAAGATTTTTTTTATCGCACTGCTTTTTATGAATCGAGGCCTATGTCGGCTGGAAGAGCCGCTGTAACAGATGTAGAGAATGCAGAACAATGAAACACTGCCCACTGATGACCAGATATTCCTTTCTCCTGTCCTCCAACCCTGTCCCCAAGGCCCACCAACAACAGTGCATGTTAGGACTGGTTCACTCTCGGCCGGGGTATTCCCAGGATTTCTAGGGGGGAGGGGGAGGATTCCTGAAAGGTTTCCCTCAGCCACGCACAATAATAATAATATGGCAGGACATCATGCTGGGTACACTTAATGCAATTTCCCATCCAACCAACACAGGGATCAATCAGGAGCAGTTTGGATACAGGTAATAATGAGGACAGCTGACACTGCTAATGAAGGGGAAAGTGAAGCAGGGCTGTGCTCATACCTGGCTCTGTTAAGTTCCTCAGAGTTGCTCCATGCTCTGTACATACGCTGCTACTCCATCCAAAGTCAACTATAGCCCGGGAAAGGGGGCAGTGCTGTGAGCTGCAGGACAACTGCAAATATTCTGGTGCCTCAACTTGTGCCTGTCCCCAGACACTGCACCAGACCTGGGGCCATATGCAATTTAGTTTTTCTCCTAGGTGATAATTTTTCATCTTTGATTTAGAACAACTTTTTAGCACTTTGCAATGGCAAAAGTACCAAAAAGTTGGTATAAAAGTGCTGTCAAAGTTATTTTGAGTATTTTTGTATTGTACATTGGCCCTCCTGAACTGCCCAGATCTGTTTGATCTGGTCATTAAGGGCTGGTGCACACCAGAGCGGTTCTGAAGTGTTTTTTAAAATGCTTGCACAGGGAAAACTGCGTGGCTAATAAAAGTGAATGGGATGGTGCACACCAGAGCGGTTCATTTTTCCCCCCAAATGCAAACTCCTGTCCTGCAGCATTTTTTAGATTTCTGAGGCGTTTCTGCCTCAATGTTAAGTATAGGAAAGTGGAAAACCGCTCTGAAAAACACTAGATCAGAGCAGTTTCCCAAGCGTTTTTGTTACAGAAGCTGTTCGGTTACAGCTTTACTGTAACAAAATATGACATCTGCTACACAGAAACGCTCCAAAAACCGCTAAGCATGTTTAGAAAAGCTCTCTAAACATGCTCTGCAATCTGCTTCAAAAACCTCTAGTGTTTTGCGGATCTGCTAGAAGTTTTTGGTGTGCACTGGGCCTAACATGGATAGTAAAATCCATTGATGATTGGGTCTACACCAAGAAGACAAAGCTTACCTGCAGGTTGATTGGCAAAGTGAGGTAGCACCATCCTTGATTCCTGTTAGTCACCCCATCATGGATAAGAAATCAAGCAAAATCACCAGCTCTTAAAAGCTTTTATTATCAGAACCTGAGCCGACAATTGAAGAGAACAATCCATAGTTGGGCCATGCTCCCTCGTTGTATTGCCACAGCAGATAAAGTCATTACACTATCTACCAATAATAAACCTCAAAAAGAATTACTTCTAGTCAGGGCTGGGGAGTCAGAGCAATTTGTGGTACATGGAGTCGGCGGTTTCATAAACTGAGGAGTCGGAAGAGTTTTGTACCAACTCCACAGCCCTGCTTCTGGTGGTGGTTACTGTCAAATCCATTCCATTGTAGAACAGCTATGATGAAAAATGGGGATGACTCCATCAGAAAGCATATAGGCTATAGAAGATCTACATTACAATCAGGTCACCAAAACAGTGCAGCTTCACACACACAAAAAATTATGAGGGGGAAAAAGTTTTGCTATGAAAGTTAGGGCAAGTTCACACAGGCGCTAAATGTGGCATTTTCAGCGGACAATGATACAGAGGCTAAATGGAATCGAGCATCACTTCCATTCACGTGAATGGAAGCAGTTTTAAACGACGATACCTGATTTTTGCATTGTTGTCGTAAACACCACACTCAATCTAGTCTTTTGTACTGGACGCAACATGGATCGGCTACATTCAGCACTTCCAGGAGGTCAAAACATGACACGTTGGTTATCCAGAGCCAAGAGCTTCTCTGCTCATTTGCTACTGGCATTGGCAGACTGAGCCATCGGCAGGAGCCACCAAGCACCCATGTGAACCAGCCCTTACAAGTAAATGTAAATAGCAGAAAGACTCATTGGCTTATGCTCACTCCCATTACCTTACAACAGTAAGATGTTACATAGCGGTGAGAGATTGTGGCTAAAAGTATTTCCTTCATTTTTCACATAGTTAAAGGGACTCCGAGCAGTGCAGAAACTATGGAAAGATGCATATCATTTTAAAGCTCTCTTTCTCCTCTTTCCAATGATATATAAACCACCACCCTACGTCTTTTAGTTGTCGCTATTTTCGCGATTGAAATTGCCGCGGCCGCGATTTCGATCGCGAAAACTAAAAGGTGTAGGGCAACGATTTAGGTGTCGTCAGAAAGAGGAGAAAGAGAGCTTTAAAATGATATCCATCTTTCCATAGTTATATTGTATTACACAGGCCGACACTTTCCCCAGTGTCAGCAGCTCCATTCTGCTGATTGCAGCTGCTGACTTTGACAAAAAGTCGCCCTGTGTAATACAATATAACTATGGAAAGATGGATATCATTTTAAAGCTCTCTTTCTCCTCTTTCTGACGACACCTAAATCGTTGCCCTACGCCTTTTAGTTTTCTCTATTTTCGCGATCGAAATCGCAGCCGCGGCAATTTCAATCGCGAAAATAGCGAAAACTAAAAGGCGTAGGGTGGCGGTTTATATATCATTGGAAAGAGGAGAAAGAGAGCTTTAAAATGATATGCATCTTTCCATAGTTTCTGCACTGCTCGGAGTCCCTTTAAGCCTCAGCTATGCGGTCCTTAGTCCATGCAAAGGCTGCATGAACATCCCATTATCCTTCATTACCTGCTTCTTCGACCTCTCCATAGTGGCCATATCATCACTGTGGTCCATTTATGGTTGTGGTGAAGGCATGAGGGGGCTGTCCTTTGCTTTTTTTTTAAAGTGGACCTGAACTCTTGCACAGGAAAAAAGGAGAGATGGCAGATAAGCCCATTAGAAAGCAAAGGCTGTTAACAATATGTCTGCTTCCATGAATCAGAAAGTAGAAACTGTGCAGATTTATTTTAGGATTTGTATCAGCTGCTCTAAGTTCAGGTCTGCTTTAAACACAGAGCGTATGTTATAAAGTGATTTCTAAACTGTTTCATAATCCCATTTCCAAGTAGGCCAAAGTCATGGCGGAAGAGCATTTACTGAGAGGGGGCAGAACAGGAGTGATTGTCACGTATCACCTCATTTATAAAGGAAGTCTAATGCTGGAGAATAATGGAGAATCTAAAGCAGGACTTGGAATCAAGATAGGAAGTTTTTCTAAAGCTTTGTCAATGCCAGACTTCAGAAAATAGATATTACCTAACAACTTTTCAAATTCAATAACCCATTGTGCAGCTCTCCAGCAGTGCACCTATTTATACAGACTTAAAGGGAACCTTAACTGAACGGGGGGTAAAGAGTTTCAATTACCTGGGGCTATTACCAGCCCCCTGCAGTACGCATTGCCGCATTCCGCACACGTAGATATGCGGCAACGCGTATTTTTGTACGCGTTGCGGTCCGCAACAGCGCTAATTGCAGTAGGGAATGCGTACATTAATACGCATGGCGGCCGGCCGACTGATGAGTCGTCAAAAACGAAACTAAGTGACAGCGGGGGACCGGAGGATACTAGAGCGGCTCCGAGGGCGCAGGACTGCTGCAGGGGGCTGGTAATAGCCCCAGGTAATTGAAACTCTTTACCCCTGTTCAGTTAAGGTTCCCTTTAAAGAGGAACTTTAACCCAGGATTGAACTTCATCCCAAGCAGTAGCTGATACCCCCCTTCCCATGAGAAATCTATTCATTTTCACAAATGGATCATAAGAGGGCACTTTATGGCTGATAGTGTGGTGAAACCCCTCCCACAGTGTGATGTCAGGTCCATGGTCTTGACAGTTTCCTGTCTGTGAACAACATCTCCTTCTTCCACTGACATCACCTGCCAGCAGTAAAAATGTCACCATGTGGTAAATGTCATAGATCAGGGAGAGGATAAATTTTACAATGGGAAAATACTGACTAAATCCATTATACTTCATTATTGTAAAAATGAAGCACTTTTTTATTACATTATTTTCCCTGGAGTTCCTCTTTAAGTCTTCTCTTGCCTATAGCTACAAAACAGGTTACACTGTACAATTCCTCACCGCCTTTTTCCTGTGACAACCGGTAGTACACCGCCTCATGTAGCCACATGGTTTATACTATAGGGATGCTGGCGAATATACTGTAGCATCATTATGCTTCACTTGGTCACACCCACCACCTGAATCTGGAGAAGAGCGGAAAACAAGTTCCAAGCACATTTGGACCATCAAAAAGTTCTTCTGTCTGGTGTTTGCTTCTATACACTGTTTATGTTCACTTAGGCCTCTTGCACACTACATGCGATTCAGATTTTTGATTCCGATTAAAAAAAAGTACTGCATGCTGCTATGTTTTTTTTTTTTATTGGAATCAGATCAGATAAAAAGAAAAAAAACGCCATCGCATGTAGTGTGCAAGAGGCCTTATCCTGATTGCTGATACAATTTGCCTTGTTCAGTGGTAGGTTTAGTTGGTCCTTCTTCGTGTTGCCAACAAGAGATGCATTTCTAATTCCAAGTTTTGGTTCTGCCTGGACTTATGCAGTGAACCAGGATTGCAGGATAACTTGTGTTCTCTATTCATCTCTAGCCTTAGAGAACCTTAATGAATTAGGCTTCAAGTAACATAGCCAGAGAAATACTATGGTAACCAGAAAAAGCCTCAATAATCCTTTCCATTAGCTTTGTTATGACTGCTCCATGGTTTCGTCATGTCATGTGACCTTTATGTACAAAGCACAATGAAGTCAGGTAGTAATTGAGGCAACATGATCGATTATCAGCGACTTCCTCAATAATATCAAGAGACATGTGCACACTCTAGATTTTTCACCCAAGACAATCACTAGCACTTGTTTCAGGCTGAGGAAACTGAAGTCAGTACGTAGGTTTGCACCTTAGCATTGATTGAGGACCACCTATGGGCAAGGTTTAGTGTCTCCAATGAAAAGATAGTAAATGCATTTCTAGGTAAAGCAGGAACTGTATTACACAGAGAAGAGTGCTGTCTATACACAAGCTAAAGCTCTTTAGCTACACTCGGTATATCCTTTCAACTTCAGCTTTAAGCAAATGGGCCTAAGTAAAGCCACACTCCATGCACTAATGTTTGCTATACCAGTGTAGGCACTCAGCAACAGAGCTTCTGTCTGTGTAGAAACTCCTTCATTGGTTAGAGTTAATGTCAAATAAATCACTTGAAAGAGAAAGGGGAAAAAAAGCCTGATCTAGAGCCAAGGCACCTGCACCACAGACTGTCTCTACTGTAGGCTGCAGCTTTCTTGGACAGGTCAGTCAGTGGCTTCCAACTTGCAGTATGAAAAGTGGGGATGGTGGAGTCTGAGAAGTTGCAGCACTCACAAGGGTGGTCATTGTGATGCAAATAGTTGATGCAATATAATGAAAATTTTGAATGCAAATCATGCAGCTTGAAAATAAACCAACGGTATCCTGCTGAGATTAAATTCAATTGGTCCATTTTCAAGCTGCATGTAATTTGCATAATCCTTAGAATTATTTGCATCTCACTGACTGTCCCTTGCAGTCACACCCACATAGTCTGACTCCCTGAACTCATTGCTTCTGCTCATGTGATCAAAATTTCTAGACAGGATTTTGAGCTGCAGGAGCCTTGGTTTACAGGGGGGGGGGGGGGGGGGGGGGATGTAGCCTCTGAACACTCAGGTGTATGGTATTTTTTTTCTTAGGAATGTGCTTAGAGATGTGTAGTAAAGGGTATGTGGCCATAAAACAAGGAAGCATTGTAGTATGTGACTTTACAACAAACCATGGAACCATTGCACAGTCTTCACCCGTGATACTTCATCATCTTCAACAATTCTAATGCTGGGCATCTACAACATCACACATTGCCAATAGAAACAAGCCCAGTGCCAGTGTGCAAATCAACGCCAGTGCTGGTCAGTCTCTGACAATAATGAATGTGCTCTTTGATAGAGTTCTATTGCTATCTATGACGATTGCACAGCAGTCAGTGATTCACACAAACACAAGCAACTGAGCATCTCCAATTCTCTTCCCGTAGGTTGCTTCAAGACAAACCAGAACACTGTTTGGGTTTTCGAGGAAGCAGTTGCAAAGAACATTGCGGTCAGGTCAGTGTTGCGGAGGTCTTAGGAAGGGCTCAGCAGAACTTTGTCAGGTTATCAATGAGGATCCAACAGACTGACACTGCCAGAGGAACGGAACACGGAACGGGTTGCATAAGGGTAACGACGGTCATGTTATAGTACAGTTCCATTAGGTAGTTCATGGTGAGCATCTTCGCGCTCTTAGTGGGGTGTAACGGTAAACAAAAATATCACCCCAATTTTTCTCGTTTTGTTCAGTTGATTTGGTCCATTAATTGGAGTAGTATAAACCACTTATCAATATGATAGATAAACTCTAAAAACTGTCTTGGAAATTTAGTGTTATCTCCATTACAGAGGATGTTGCAACAAAGGAGAGCAAGCAGCTGTCAGCATTGGTCATCACATGGATGGAATGCACTGGTACCAAGCAGCACATCTGTCCTAATTGCACGTCAGGTAACTGGCTGGAAACCACACAGCATAAAAAACTGAACATTGTGTTTTCTCTAAATGCCTTTGTGGGAAAGGTTGGCAATACCAGTCCCCTAATTCATATAGTAGGTTGTCCCATCTGCGCCATAAGACGCCGATGTCCGTTGCTTCCCCTCCTCGAATGTGAGGGAGGAACATTGCACAAACATCCCTCTCCCTTTGGTCAGATTGCATTACATTCTTCTGCCCTTGAAAAGGAATATGGAGATGGTGAAGCAAGGACTGCTTGGTCTCCTGTGACTATCCCAGCTGGATCTGGCCAGAGAATGTGGTGAGCAGCAGCATAATGGCAAAGCCAGTGAGGAGACCAGCGTTCTGTATGGCAAATGCTGTGAGGGGACGACCGCTTTCCTCGTCTTCCTTACTGACTTCATTCATCTCAGGGAACTGCAAGACAAAAATAAAGCGATCAAGTTGGATTTTTAGGAGAGAGTAACGGATTCACAGAGTGCGCTCAGTGCTGGACTGGGCTGTTGTAAAGCTGAGGAAATCCACTTTCTGGCCAAGCAGCAGTAACCATGTGTTGCTGCTCACAGTGAAGACTGTGCGCAGGTTTGTATTGGGAGTGATAGAGTTAGGCCTGGTTCACATTGCGTTCGGCTCGCAAGTCCGTCCGCGGTGGGCTTTTTTTCTGTGTTTTCTGGCTATTTCTGCGCGTTCACTCATTTTTGTAAGCGATTTTGCAGAGTGCTTCCGTCTTTTGAGGCGGAAAAAAATATCATCTATTTTTTTTTCTTTTTAAAACGCTCACACAATGAGCGTTTTTCCTATACCTACTATTGAGGCAAATCGCCTCAAAAATGGCTCAAGCAGCGCTTTTCAAAGCGGATCGCAAACAAACCACTCTGATATGAACGCTCTCACAGAGAATCATTGCACAAGCGCCTTCAGGGTGTTTTTTAAAAAATCGCCTGCACTTAAAATTTTACAAAAACACCTATAATGTGAACAAGGCCTCACTGCTGCTTGGCCAGCAGGTGGGGGGGGGGGGTTGAGGGGAGGGAGTTGGGGGTTAGGGATTAACTGCTGAGCCTGATGGGACAGGCTCTGTCTTTTATACTGGAAGTGCTCTTCAAAGTGAGGAAAAGAAAAAACAGTCTAGTTTTGTAGGATAAAGGGTCCTATAAAGCTGGGTACATACGGTACAATTTTCTATCACATCTACAGATCTATCAGATAATTTCCAACTGTTTTGATCAGATTACGATGGATTTTGGGTACTTAGTGCAAAATGGATTGCAAGATCAATCGGGAACAATTTTGGACTACTACACATGGTACAATTTTCCATCTGATCAACTGGTGATTTGATATGAAATTGCATTATGTGTACGAGGCTTTACATTGCATCAGTTGCATTGTAGAATAATTCTGCATATCAACTCACTGGCCATTCAATTCTGTGGGCCTGTTTACACCTCTGCGTTGCAACTGATAGAGTTATTCTGATTGGCAAAGGCAATAGTCTCCCTGTGCTTGTGTCGTCACTGTGCCTCATCTCTCTGCTGAATAGACATCGCCCTGGCAGCCTTCAGCAGAAAAAGGAAAAAGGAGGGGGGGGGGGGGGGGGGCGGATTGAAGACACTGGTAGATTCCCTGGTAACTCCATGTCAGCATACTAATGGGCAAAGTCCCTCCCCCTTTGACCCAGTAGGACGTCCAAAGATGTTAAAAGGCCTACTCCACCCCATACTGACATTCTTTTTTTCGTCCTCGCCTATCCAGCATGGATTCCATAGATGTCTCATCGACCCTTACCTCCGCCTAGTGCGGGTACCAGCAGGTTCAGACTCTCCTGCTGGAGTCTATATCTTAGGTTGCTAAAAGCTCCGATAAGATATAGAACCCCTTGATGTTATTCATCTGCCTCCCGGGGGTACTAATATTAAATATCCTGCGGCCACGCTAAGCTCCTAAATGGCGCTGTGGATCCTGGCAGCTGAAGTGCCTTTTACTGTTTATTTGTTTCTGTGTGGCTAAATAGAGTACTTAGCTTGATGAGCCGTAGGTTAGATACAGGCAGCGGCTGGTTCCGGGCTTTGTCTCTCAGTGGTTGTGCCTCGCCGTGTTAGAGGTTCTTGCTGGGGCTGCTGGTGCTTGCAGTTCCTCGGTGTAGAGGGAAGTCTCTCTCGCGCGCGCGCGGGACTTCCTCCCCTATGTCGGCTATGGGCGGAAGTTACCGGGCGGCCATTTTGTTTGTGGGCAAGTGTGTTCTGGAGCCGGAAATTGGCTCCAGACGCTATAAAGGACGCAGTAGCAGCGCGGTTGCGTTGCAGTGAGGACATCCTATGGTGGAGTGATCCCTGGCCGGCTCGTGGACAGGGGATTCAGGTTGCAGATCGGAGGTAATCTTAATGGCACAGGATTCTGGCGGTATAGTGCAGGAGGCACATTACATACAGTTGGACGTTCTTATGTCAATATAGGTGTATATGTATATCTTGTATATAGTGAGTTGTATGCATATATGTATAAGGTATATGTAGTGTTATTTATGTGTATATATGTGTGTATATGGGTATATATATATATATATATATATATATATATATATATATATATATGTATATATGGTATTGGAAGAGGTAGTTAATGGATAAGCATTCATGTATATATATTATATATGCGAGGTCAGGTTATAGGGGTAGTTCCTTATGCTTGCCACTTTCTTCTTGCTTCCAAAGCTCTGGTGAATTCTTCAGCTGCCATGGAAAGGAGAAAGGGAGCACAGTCAAAGATTAAAAGGTAAGGGTGGTAAGTACAAAAAAAAAAAAAAAAAAAAAAAAAAAAAAAAGAGTTGAAGACCCGTACTGACAGTACTCCTTTGGATCTATGTTTTTCTTAGATCAGCCAAGGATCCGGGCTATCGGCAGATGTTGCTTCGGGGTCGCTCGATGGAACAGACAAATTCGCGAAGTCGCGTTAGCGGCTCAAGGTCTTCATCTGCGAAGTCAGAGGTCGAGCGGCAGTCGCAGACTAAACGGAATACGAAGTCTTCTTATAGAAGGATTTTGTCTTCTACGGAAGAGTCAGATGAGCCCATAGCTTCAACGTCTTATAGTAGACCTCTCTCTAAAGCACTACCCACTGAGGGTCAGTGTTGGATCTGTGGAAGGCCATCATTAGAAAAGAAGAAGGTGTGCGACGTTTGCCACCTAGATATTGCTCGGGAGGACAGAGAAGTGTCCACCTTAATTAAGCAAGTGGTGAAAGATACTGTGGCGGAAATGTCACTGGACCGAGAAAGAGCAACCTCCAGGGAATCGGCGCAATCTTCCCAGGATTACAGTTCCGATGAAGATATAGACGATGATATGGAAAGCTTCGATTTCTCGTTAATACCGGACTATGTGACAAGCGTGAGGAATGCTATTCAGTGGCAGGATGAACAATCCTCTCCAAAACTCAAGAGGAGGAGGTATTATGGACACCTACATAAATCAAAAGTTTCTTTTCCTTTAATGGAGGAAATTAAGGAATTGATCACGGAAGAGTGGTCCAAGACGGTTAAAAAACCATCATTGAAGAATAAGTATCAGAAGATGTATCCGATGAAAGAAGAAGACGAGTCCTTGATTCAGTCGATTCCGATAGTTGACGCTTCGGTAATGAGAATAGTCCGTAATGTCACCCTACCTTTGGAAGATTCAGTTTATTTCAGGGATGTCATGGAGCGTCAGATAGACCAGGATCTGAAAAGGTCATATCTGGCCTCAGGAGAAGCTTCTAGAGCGGCTATATCATTAACATCAGTGGCAAAAGCCATGAAGATATGGGTGGATGGAATCCAAAAGAGTTTACGTAGAAAGGATGACATGGAAAACCTTGCAATTGCCCTACAGGAGTTGAGTCTTACGGCAGACTTTTTAGGAGAAGCTAGTGTAGATATAATTCGTTCTTCAAGCAGAGCTATGCTTTATTCAATTATGGCAAAGAGGTCATTATGGTTGAAGCCGTGGGCTGCTGACCCTACATCTAAACAATCCTGGGTGAAGATACCTTTCGATGGGAAGAATTTATTTGGTCCCAAGATGGATTCTGCAATCTCCAGAGTTACTGGTGGAAGATCAGGGCTATTGCCTCAGGACCGTAGATTCAAGAAACAAAGATTCACCCAATTCAGAAAGCAACAACCTAATAAAATTTACGGAAGCAAGATCGTATAGGCCAGGGAAGGAATACAGGAAAAACTGGAACAGGCCTCAGACAAGATTCCAGAGAGCTAATAAGCCCAGACCTCCAACGTCAGCAGGAGATTCCACAAAGCCCTTTTGATGTGTTGCCCGTCCAAGGTTGTCCAGTGGGGGCCAGGTTACGCCATTTCGGGGGAACCTGGGCGGGAGAAGTAGACAGCAAGTGGGTTATAGACACTGTATCAGAGGGTCATATCTGGGATTTCAAAGTCTCACCAAGGAGCCGATTTGTCGAAACGAAGATCCCAAAGGACAAGAACAAATGCTCAGTAATGATGGAGTATATCTCCGAGCTGATAAGCCAAGAAGCCGTGATTCAAGTTCCTCGGTCAGAAAGATTTACAGGGTATTACTCCCCACTTTTTCTAATAAAAAAGAAAACAGGAAAGTTGAGACCGGTTTTAGACTTGAAGAGTCTGAACAAATATATTCACGTTCCTAAGTTCAAGATGGAAAGTCTGCATTCCATAGTGTCGGTGATACAGCCGGGAGACTGGATGTGCTCCGTGGATTTGAGGGACGCGTATTTCCATGTACCCGTACACGAAAACTATCAAAAGTTTTTGCGGTTTGCCGTCGGAGAGATGCATCTTCAGTTCATATGTCTTCCGTTCGGGCTTTCAACATCTCCGAGGACTTTTTCGAAGGTTCTTCTAGCTATAGTGGCGTTGATACGGGTACAGGGAATACGCGTCTTTCATTACTTAGACGATATCCTTTTGCTGGCCGCATCAGAAAGCTTACTGATTCAACACAAGGTAATTCTTTTGGACATTCTGCAAAAGTTCGGATGGCTTGTGAACTACCAAAAAAGTCAGCTTTTACCAACCCAGAGAATGGTGTTCCTAGGTGCAGAATTAAATACCGAAGAAGATACAATTTCTCTGCCTCAGGAAAAAAGAGACAACATTCGTTTGAAGATGTTAGAGCTGATACACCGTCGAATAGTGCCGGCAAGGACTTGTATGCAGATCATAGGATTGATGTCGGCCACAATTCCAATGGTCAAGTGGGCGCATTGGCATCTGCGGCCATTACAAGTCAGTTTCTTAAATCAATGGAACAAGGTAGACATGGATCAGCGGATAGTTCTGACAAGGAAAGTCATTCAGTCTCTCAGTTGGTGGACAAAGGAGGAAAATTTAGGGAGATGTCGGACAATTCAACAGCCCTGCTGGAGCATAATAACTACAGATGCCAGTGCAATAGGATGGGGCGCAGTTTACTTGAATCACTTGGCGCAAGGTCGATGGTGGTTTCCGACAGTCAATGTAGTATCAAACATACTAGAGCTAAGAGCTGTCCTCCAAGCTTTACTTCACTTTCTACCCATTCTACAAAGCAAGTCTATTTTAGTCAGGATAGACAACACAGCCGCAGTAGCGTATGTGAAGAATCAGGGGGGAACGCACAGCAGAGCCCTCATGAGAGAACTGTCTCCAATCATGGAGTTAGCTCAGGAGAATTTCCAGGACATATCGGCAGTATACATTCCAGGGGTACTGAACGTAAAAGCGGATTTTCTATCCAGGTTCACCATAGACAACAACGAATGGTCGCTCCTTCCGTTGGTATTCAGATACATAACGAACCAGTGGGGCTGGCCGGAGGTGGATCTATTCGCCTCGAAGGACAATTGCAAAGTAAAGAAATACTTTTCAAGATACCAGGATCAAAACGCTCTGGCGACGGATGCATTGACGCAGTCATGGAATTTCAGGAAGGCTTACGCCTTTCCGCCAACTCCGCTGATATCCCGTTTCCTGCTGAAACTCAGAACTCAGTCTCTAACAGTGTTAGCAGTAATTCCTCACTGGCCGGCAAGGCCTTGGTTTCCGCTACTCCTTCAAATGAGCACACAAGAGCCACTACTGTTGCCGCAGGTACCAGATCTATTATCACAGGGGAGAATCTACCATCAGAATCCAAAACGTCTACAGTTAATGGCGTGGAATTTGAAAGGCTTAGGCTATTGAGTTCAGGATGTTCAGAGGAAGTGGTAAATACTTTAATTAAGGCAAGGAAGCCTACTACCCTACATTCATATAATAGAGTGTGGAAAGCCTTTGCGGATTTTGCCCTTCAAGCACAATTCTCAATAGAAAGTTTTGAGGCAGCCAGTCTTTTGGCCTTCCTTCATAAAGGACTGCAAATGGGGTTAGCTTACTCCACTCTGAAAAGGCATGTGTCAACAATTTCAGCTATATCTGGAGTCAGTTGGTCTAACCATGCATTGGTAAGACAATTCTTCAAGGCAGCGATAAAGCTAAGACCCCCATTAAAGCCTAAATTCCCGAAATGGGATTTACCAATAGTGCTAAGTTATTTGGAGAATGACCTTGCTGCTCTTGGCACATTGAGTATATATGACTTAACATTGAAGACTGCGTTCTTGATAGCCATCACATCCGGAAGAAGGGTGTCAGAGCTCCAGGCGTTAGGGTGTGGGGATCCCTATCTGATTTTTTATGAGGACAGATTAGTCCTTCATCCTGTTCAGTCTTTTCTACCTAAGGTAACTACGACTTTCCATTTAAACCAAGAATGGACTCTGCCTAGTTTTAAAACGAAGGAAGATCAGACAAAATTGCATCAATTGGATGTACCCTCAACTGTCAAACATTACCTTGAAATGACGAAGGAATTTCGAGATTCAGACAGACTTTTCATAATCCCTAGCGGATATAGAAAGGGAAAGCCAGCTTCGTCAAGAACGATAGCTAAGTGGATAGTGACTCTAATTCAAAGGTCTTACAAAGCTAAAGGCTTCGTTCCTCCGCAGGAAATATTGGCCCACTCTACGAGGAGTATATCCTCCTCTTGGGCAAAGGCTGGAAAGGTAGCATTAGCTACAATCTGCAGAGCAGCTAACTGGGCGTCAGGGCATACCTTCATTAAACATTATTGTGTAGACCCAGCTCTGTTGTCATCTGTGGACTTTGGAAAGAAAATAATTTCCTCCACTGTTGCTACTGCAGTATGATTTGTATGCTGTTAATGATAAGTAAAGTTTGTTTTTCTGCATCCCACCCTTTTTTCGTTTGTCTAGTTATTGCCCATTAGTATGCTGACATGGAGTTACCAGGGAATTTGGAAAATTGTATACTCACCTTCGGTAATTTTCCTTTCCTGGTAATCTCCATGTCAGCATACGATCCCACCCTATGCTGGCGGCTCGTTCTAGTTACAAGAATGTCAGTATGGGGTGGAGTAGGCCTTTTAACATCTTTGGACGTCCTACTGGGTCAAAGGGGGAGGGACTTTGCCCATTAGTATGCTGACATGGAGATTACCAGGAAAGGAAAATTACCGAAGGTGAGTATACAATTTTCCAAATTCTTGCCTTTGCCGATGACCAGAGATAAGCAAGCTTCCACTGCTCTCTGCAGTAAGAAAAAAAAAAAATCAAAGTTTTTACATACAAGGAATGCGTGTGAATGTTTTCAAGTGTTCTTTTATGTGACCAAGATTCCTTACTGAAATTTTAGTTTTGGGAGTAGAATCCTATTTTAAACAAGATTTGACACTGGCTATTTAAAGGGAAACTGAAGTGAGAGTGATATGGTGGCTGCCATATTTATCTCCTTTTAAACAATACCAGTTGCCTGGCTGTCCCGCTGGTCTATTTGGCTATAATAGTGTCTGACTAACACCAGAAACAAGCATGCAGCTAACCTTGTCAGATCTGACAATGTCAGCAACACCTGATCTGCTGCATGCTTGTTCAGGAGCTATGGCTAAAAGTATTAGAGGCAAAGGATCAGCAGGACAGCCAGGCAACTGGTATTGCTTACAAGTAAATAAATATGGCAGCCTCCACATTTCTCTCACTTCAGTTGCCCTTTAAAGAGTGTCCAGACACATGAAAATAAGCTCTACTACAGAGTACCCCTATATATAGTGAAGAGAAAAAGTAAAAATTTAAACTTGTTATTGGGCCTTCAACTTTTCCTCATGCGAGTACAGTAAAGTGAGATCAAATTGACCACAATGGGTTTTGAAATCTGTACACAGTACTTTCACTCCCCAGGGCTACAGCTGTCAGCTTTCATCATTTAATCTGCATGACAAATGTCAGCTTTCATAATTTAAATCTGCATTGTAAAAATAATAACATATGACTGGACTTGCCATAGTTGCTATGGGTTGTGCTCTTGTTCTCCTTCACACTAGCTTTTATAAATAAAGCTTTATTGTTCTCCCTCAGGCTATAACCAGCAGTGTTAGCTACTTAAACTGTAAATCATTCTAAGCAGTAAAACTTTAATGCCAAAAAAAAAAGCTGTCTGAATGGTCCTGTTGTGAAACAGATTATTCTCAACCTTCCCAAAGCAAGTGCTGACATAGCCCTGCAGCCAGTAGGTGGTGCAATGTGTACAAGAAACGGAATGCTACTATTACACACAGGCAAGAAAGAAAGGCAAATTACACAAAGAAAGAAGGCAGATTACACCAAGCATTGCTTTGAGTGGGGGGGCTTTTTCGGTCTCTTTTAGCCCCCTATACATTCTGTTGTACTGGTCCAAGCCCTATCCCATACAGCCATATCAATCCCTACCATGTACCGATGACCAAAAGTCCGAAACAGGCTGTCTACATGTGGGGTTGATGTGGGTGTGTACAATGTAAAGCTATAGGCTCGCAGTTCTGGATGCTAGCCTGGTTTACAGAGGCAAAAAGATAATTTGCATATTCAGAAGTGGTGCATTGTGGGTAACCACACATGTTCACTTACAGCTAAATTATTGCAAATTTCCTTCTGTTTTAAGAAGGCAACTTACACCAAGCATTGCTTTTGAGTGGGACGGCTTTTTGGTCTCTTTTAGCCCCCTATACATTCATAGTGGTTTGGGTCACCCTGAGCTGCTTGTTACCCTCTCATATGTTACCGTAAATAGAAAATACAGCTTAGAAATGAAATTCAAATTGCTATACTAAAGGAAACACCCCTTCCTCCCCTCACCCAAAGTCCTGGAGTTTCAGCACAAAAAGGAGTGCCTGAACCAAAGCCAAGCAACTGGCCAACCTCCTCCACCTGATGCCCCCCAATCCTTCTCATTGGTACCAGGGGGAGAGGCGGGACAAAGTGTGACATACGATGGAGGGGCTTCTGAATAGAGGTAAGGATGGGAATAAGCTGTGCAGCTATTGTGGTGGGGGTGTCAGGGCACCCTATGGAAAAAGGCACAAGAGACAAAAAGGCGGGAGCCCAGTAGTGCAATACGTCAATGCAAGGATGGAAGAAATTGGTGAGAATAGGAATGCTACTCACAAAGGAGGGTTGCAAAGGGCAACCAACCGCAAGAAGCAGGTGGAGACCATAAACCCGATTCCACTCGGGGCGGTCCCAGGGGGACCCGGTGGTGGTCGCTCTCTTGAAAAACCGGAAACAGATATCCACTGTGGTGGCAACCACGGGTATACTGTCACTACCCCTCCAACAGGATATGTTGGGGGGTGTACTAAGCACAAATAGGGGGGGGGGGGGGAAGAGGCGCCCTGGGTTGTATAAAAGCATCTAAAAACAGTTTAAAATGAAAAGGATAACGAGGTGTCTTACCTCAATGACGAAATCTTTGTATCATACAAAAGATTGTATTTAGCACAGGCAACGCGTTTCGCGGGTCTAAGCCCGCTTCCTCAGGCCAATAACAGTGCCTACAATAGCAAGGAGGACTCCTCAATACAAGTGCTATTTAAGCTGTGCAGCTGTCACTGTCCTTTTAAGATACGTCATGTCGTAAACAATTTTAAAGTACTTACACCAAGCATTGCTTTTTGGTAGGATGGCTTTTCAGTCTCTTTTATCCCCCTATACATTCCTAGTGGTTTGGGTCACCCCGAGCTGCATGGTTACTTTGTTGTACTGGTCCAAGCCCTATTTCATACAGCCTTATCAATCCCTGCCATGTACTAATGAGGACCAAAGGTCCAAAACAGACAGTCTACATGTAGGGTTGATGTGGCTGTGTAATATTTAAAGCTATAGGCTTGCTATACACCAGCAGTTCTGTATGCTACCCTGGCTTACAGGTCAAAAAGAGATAATTTGCATATTTAGTAGAGGTGCATTGTGGGTAACCACACATGTTCACTTATAGCTGAATTATTGCAAATTTCCTTCTGTTTTAAGAAAGCAAATGACACCAAGCATTGCTCATTAGTAGGAGGGCTTTTCGGTCTCTTATCCCCCTATACATTCCTAGTGGTTTGGGTCACCCCGAGCTGCTTGGTTACTCTAAAGTACATTTCCCAAACCAATATCTGAACAATTTTTCTTTCCTACTAGGGTTGACATGACTACATTTTTGAAAGTGGGTAAATAGGTAATGAAAGGGTACTGCATGGTTAATCAGGGCCTCATTGGAATACAAGATGCTTAAAGGGATACTGTAGGGGGGGGGGGGGGGTCGGGGGAAAATGAGTTGAACTTACCCGGGGCTTCTAGTGGCCCTCCGCAGACATCCTGTGCCCGCGCAGCCGCTCACTGATGCTCCGGCCCCGCCTCTGGGTCACTTCTGTAATTTCTGACTTTAAAGCGGACCCAAACCAAACTTTTTTTTAATTAAAAATATTTAGTTGCAGCACTCTAACACATACAAAGATAAATAAACACTCCTTCAAACCTATGATCATTTCAGTGCATGCTTTTTACCCTTCTCTTTTCATAGCTAGGGTTATACTGGGGGCAGCCATTAGCAATTCCTCCATTGCCAGGCATTATCTACTCCACCAGTTTGCCGGAAAAATCCCGGCAATTTGAAAGGAAGGGAGGGGTTCCTCCAATAAATGTAAAATATGTTATATTTGTCATCATGCAGCTGAAAAAAGGCTGCTATTTATTATTATAATTTAGAAAATAGATTTTAATTCTGAAATCTTGTATTTTTAATTTGGGTCCACTTTAAAGTCAGAAAACCCCTGCGCCTGCGTTGCCGTGTCCTCGCTTCCCCTGATGTCACCAGGAGCGTACTGCGCAGGCACAGACCATACTGGGCTTGTGCTATACACTCCTGGTGACATCAGCGGGAACGAGGACACGGCAATGCAGGCGCAGGGGTTTTCTGACTTTAAAGTCGGAAATTCCAGAAGTGAGCCAGAGGCGGGGCCGGAGCATCGGTGAGTGGCTGCGCGGGCACAGGATGTCTGCGGGGGACCATTACAAGCCACGGGTAAGTTCAACTCATTTTCCTCCGACCCCCCTACAGTATCCCTTTAAGTGGCTAGCACACTTGCCCTGGCAGGACACTAGCTTCATACAATTTGTATGTCCCCTCCACATCCCAAAAACATGTTGGTAGGTTAAAGCACAGGTTCACCATTCTGCATGAAGACTGAGATAGCATTAGGCTTTCAGCAACCAGGTAATTCCCTCAGGCAATGCATGAAGGAAGGGGGCATGCCTATCACACATGCTTCCTGTGACTGACCACTGGGATACCTGGGTGTGGACAGAGAAGATGGGAGTGTTTCCCGCATTTAACTAGTAATAAATTCTATATCTCTCAAATGCAAGCCTGCCCAATGGTGTAGTGGTTAGTGCTCTGGCCTTGCACAGCGTTTATACATTCAGTGTAGATGTGGGGAGGGCACCACCAGTTTGTTACTAAATGAGGCACATGTGGTATCATTTTAACCATGGCGAGTTGTAGAATACATTTTACATTTACATACGTTTTAAAGCTTGGACCCATGTATAAAAAAAAAAAAAAAAAATAGGTAGAGACACGCAATCCTACATAAAAAGTTATTTTAAAAATTATGATCAAACTTGGGAAAGTTTTAGCAAAACAAGAGACATATGTGGTAACATTTTAACCATGCTAAGTAGTAGAAGAGAGCTTAGAGTGTTTTAGGGTTGAGGCACATGTGTTGTGTATTCTTTTTAGTCACAAACTGAATCAAAAGCAATTACATTTTCATATAATCTGTAAGACTAGTAAAATGAAAAAGTGACAGTGTATGTATGTATGTATGTATGTATGTATGTATGTATGTATGTATGTATGTATATGTGTGTGTGTGTGTGTGTGTGTGTGTGTGTGTGTGTGTGTGTGTGTGTGTGTGTGTGTGTGTGTGTGTGTGTGTGTGTGTGTGTGTGTGTGTGTGTGTGTGTGTGTGTGTGTGTGTGTATATATATATATACACATATATATATATACATATACACATACATACACTGTCACATTTTCATTTTACTAGTCTTACATCATCTTATATCATCTGGTGCAGATGATATATCTATATCTATCTATCTATCTATGTAGCTCTCTCTCTCTCTCTATCTATCTCTCTCTCTCCATCTATGTATCTCTCTCTATGTATCTCTCTCTATCTATGTATCTCTATCTATCTATCTCTCTATGTATCTCTCTCTCTCTCTCTCTCTCTATGTATCTCTCTCTCTCTCTCTCTCTCTCTCTCTCTCTCTCTCTATGTATCTCTCTCTCTCTCTCTCTCTATGTATCTCTCTCTCTCTCTATGTATCTCTCTCTCTCTCTCTCTCTCTCTCTCTCTCTATCTATCTATCTAAAGGGTTATCTCAGGAACTTGGCTTTTTAAATATGTATGCCATGAGGGGATGTTACTATTATTTTTGCAAACAACTTATAGTTAGCACTTTTTATTGTAACACTATAATGGATTCAAATGGAGGAATTGTGTGTTTTTTCTATTTTTTTTCCCTTATTTTCCCTTTAAAATGCATAGAAAATAAGGTAATTACTAAACAAAAATATCACTCACTGACAAGCCTAATTTCTCCTGAAAAAAAAAAATATATATATACAGTGGAGGAAATAATTATTTGACCCCTCACTGATTTTGTAAGTTTGTCCAATGAAAAAGAAATGAAAAGTTTTCGCACCAACAGTTGTCACCTTCTCTCCCAGCTTCTTGCTAATGGTTTTGTAGCCCATTCCAGCCTTGTGCAGGTCTACAATTTTGTCTCTGACATCCTTGGACAGCTCTTTGGTCTTTCCCATGTTGGAGAGTTTGGAGTCTGCTTGATTGATTGATTCTGTGGACAGGTGTCTTTTATACAGGTGACTAGTTAAGACTGGTGTCCTTAATGAGGGTGACTAATTGAGTAGAAGTGTCTAACCACTCTGTGGGAGCCAGAACTCTTAATGGTTGGTAGGGGTTCAAAAACATATTTCACTCAATGAAATGCAAATCAGTTGCTATCTTTTATTTAAGGTTATTTTTTCGACTTTCCTTTTGATGTGCTATCTGCCACTGTTAAAATAAACCTACCATTGAAATGATACTGTTCTGAGACTTTTCATTTCTTTGTCATTGGACAAACTTACAAAATCAGTGAGGGGTCAAATAATTATTTCCTCCACTGTATGTATATATATATATATATATATATATATATATATATATATATATATATATATATATATATATATATATATATATATATATATATATATATATAATAGATAGATAGATAGAGAGAGAGGGAGAGAGAGAGAGAGAGAGGATTTAGGTGTAATAAGTAGTAATAAAGTTATTGGCGAATGGGAGCAGCGCTGATTTGTGAAAATTGCTCTCCGGCTGAAGTGGTTAATCTTATGTTCGTTATTGGTAGTGAGGCTAACGTGTATGGGAACTCATGGAGGAGCATATGATGAGTCCGATCACGATAGATTTGCAAAGCTGATTTGCTGCCATCACATCACTGCTTCTAGCACATGATGGCATCCAGCAAATCATAGGAGCCTATCCCCTTACCAATCTGATATCCTGCTTCTCTACAAGTTTTCATACATACGAATATCACAAGTTATTAGGGTTGCAGCTGATTGATATTATATTCCTACCGCAGCTGTACAACTATACCAATATTCTCCAGCTCATACGTGGTCATGCCGGCTAGGCAAGCTGCAGCCCTAAATCTTCTCAGTTTACTTGCAAATCTTAGCCAGCCCGCTCCAGGCTTATCCCCTAAAGTCAATATGGCAAATATGCTGCAAGAATGGAATCTGTGATAAAAGGGTGCAATCAATCAAGACGTCAACATTTAAAATAGAAACAAAAATAGAGAAAAAAAACCTAAGCAAATAAACTGAGTGACTTCTACTGCTCGCATGGAATTACTGAGCAAAACACATGACGCAAGAGAAAGAGCTCCAGATAGAAAATTTTCTTCAATGCTGAAGGGCAGAGGAGTTCTGATACTTTGGTCTAGGTTTAATGGATATCTGCGCTCCAGAAACAAAAAAGGTACAGCAGCTGCAGAGTGATTTTGAAAGATTAACATTACTTTGTTACAAAATGGTTTGTATAGTGATGCACTTTAAAACAGATTTTTTTCTACTGGTGCATTACCCTTCAAATATGCTCAAAACTTTTCTGTACATTGAGGGTGGTTACATACATATAACGCTGCAGCAAGTAATGCAATTAGAGTGAAATGAGGGGTTTGATTGCACAGCTTTTTAACTAGTTTGACCACTGAGGGGTTTTTCCCCCTTGAGAATCAGAGCAATTTTCACCTTTCAGTGTTTCTTCCATTCATTCACTAATAACTTTATCACAACAAAATGATCTATATCTTGTTCTTTTCGCCACCAATTAGGCTTTCTTTGGGTGGTAGATTATGCTAAAAATTATTTTATTCTAAATGCATTTTAATGAGAAAAAAAAAATGAAAAAAAAAATTCTCAGATTTCAGCCATTATAATTTTAAAATAATACATGCTATTGTAATTTAAACCCACATATTTTATTTGTCCATTTGCCCATTTAGTCTCCAACTATTTTTTTTTCTGTTTTTTCTGTCACTTCTTTGGTCACTGAACATATGCCTTACTCCCGGGGTTACCGGGCACAATGCAAATGCAACTCTTGTGGTGCCACGGTGGGATGTGGCAGTTTTGTGCAATGCAACATACCACCTCAAGTGTAAAGGGGCCTAAGGATGGGATCACACTGACAGATAACTAATATATTTTAACTGATCACATGTTCTGTGCTCTCTTTCAGTTGCTATGCATTTTCACCCCGTTTTGTATGTATTGGGTCCACAACGGGCAAAATAATGCTGCAGGCCGAGCCTTGCGTGAAAGCTTTCAGGTATAATGCATGGATGTAAACTGACCAACAGGTAAACATGGAAAATTCCTTCACAGGCACTCTTTGCATCGGTCGTGCGTTGCGTTACAGTTAACAGCAATGGATCCAGTGTAAACCAGCACCGATAGTAAGCTCTAAATGGACGGTCAGGTCACTTCCAGTTTCTACTTACCATGTCAGCAAGTGCAATGTAGAGGAACATCCCTCCTGCCAGGCCAAAGATCCAATTGGAGGAGAAGTGGCTACCGGCTAGAATCCCAAAAGCCAGGCCCAAGTAGCAGCAGCAGGCTGACAGGAAGTTAAAGAAGAGAGCCTGAGGAATGCTCATGCCAGCATTGAGCAATATGACAAAGTCACCTGCGGGATAGCATGGAGAGAATTACTACAAATGCACAAAAGGCAGCGCAATTGTCAGAGAACAAAAGTGAATTTTACATCTCAGGCTCAGCCAGATATGGAAAGCAATTTCTCAACAGTCTTGTGTAATCAAAGGTGTTACCTTACTAGATAACAGCATTCTGTACATTTTGTTCAAAGGCTGTTGTGCAAGAAAAAAAAAAAAAAATCTATCAACGTAAATCTATACAGTTCTCTTACAACATGCATATGCAAGAAGCAAGACACAAGGCCTGTACACAGCGGCTTAGCAGCACGAACAGTGGAATCGGCAGGGATCGGTGTCGCGGGTTGAGGGGGCGGGTCAGGTGCTGCTATACACACACCTGATTATCTGAGGCAGTGGTTACAGGCCGCCTCAGCTGAATTAAAGGACATCCGAGGCGAGGGGGCTTAAAACAATGCTTCCTCCAGCACCCCTCCGCGCAGATTGTTTGTTTACTATGATCCAAAGCCTCCTAGACCCCCCCCGGTAGCATCCCTGTTCTCCGCGGCCAGTTGGTGCAGTTGCAGTGCGGCCAAGCGCACTCACCCATCTCCTTCCCGCGAGTACTGCGCAGGTGCACAGTGCTCCCGGTGACGGGAGCGTGATGGGTCGGTTGTCGGGGGATCTAGGAGGCTTTGGACCACAGGGAGGGAGTGATCTGCACGGATGGGGCTAGAGGAAGCCCCTGGTATGTATAAAAAGCAAAAACACAAACCCCCTTTTCTTCCCCCTCGTCTCAGGTTCACTTAAAGATTTGAATACTTACCTTGGGAGAAGGAAGCCTCTTTATCCTTTGTAGGCTTCCCCCGTCCTCTCCTCCGTCAGGCTGTTTCCAGCACTGAGATCCCTGAAGATCGTGGGTACCTAAGCGCACTATCTGGCCCAGCCTTTTCTGATGAAACTCGAGTGGGTCCGCATGAGCCATCAGCAAGCCCTTATCGACTATCTTCCGGAGATGCAAAGCTGGAACAACCTGGTGTAGGAGCACCCAGAGGATTCCCTCTCCTGAGGTGACTACCCCTTTTGGGGCACTTTCCCCTCTACAGGTAGCCTTTATATTTTTGGCTTACATTTCCCCATACATGATGTATATTTTATTAGCGTCTGAAAGATTAGCCTTTAAAAGGGAAAAGAACATAGAGGCAGACCGGTATCATGCAGAATAGAAAGGTTATGGTTAAATGAAGGCATTTCTAAATTAAGTAAACCCCCTGTGGTTTTGAAATGATAAAAAAATGTCAGCAATGGAGTCCTCTAGGCAGCAGCACCTTGCTGTGTTCTCTCCTTGTGACAGAGTTCTCCATAGACATGGGGCATGCTTAACAAGAGATGGCTAACAGAACGCCCACCAGAAGTACTCCAAGGCAACCCCTATGAATGCAGGAAGTGGGGAATCATACGCCAGAATATAGTATCATACCAAGTTCATGAGGAAATTCTTCACACAAGATAGCAATGGAGGTGCTGACGCCCTGGAAAACTGACACTGTGAATGAGGCTCCGATAGCCAGCCCATCTATGAAGTTGTGCAAGCCATCACTTAGTGTGATCATCCAGGCCAGCGTGCCGATGTCCGAGTAACGGATGCCCTTCAGCCAGTAGCAGGAGCTCTGCTGACCTGGGAGGTCCTGTGTGAGAGGTGAAGAGGATAGGGTTTCCTTTTAATTAAAGCAGTATATAAAGTTAAAAAGTAATTAAATGTCTCAGAATCAATACTTAAAGCCATAACAAGACAAGAATTCTATCTTTTAAAAAAAGTTCTCAAGCAAGACAAGACCAAATCACTAAGCACACAGGGTTATGACCAAAATCAACTGACCAGAAGTCAACTAAGTGCAAGACAGTTCATGATTGGTTGGTGTGGGTCTTGCACTTAGCGATTTGCTGTCTCGCTGCTTTCATGAAAACACCCATGCCATTACATAGTTGTGTCCAAGTACTTCCTGAGCAGATGTATTAAAAAGGATATTAAACTCCCTAAACTAAAATTGATGTACTTACCTACTCTTAGGCACATAAAACAACACTTGAAAGCATTCCCTGTGTGTAAAAACATTTACTTTCAATGCAGAGAGCAGTACAAGTGCTCATCTAATTGACAAATGTAATAATTAATGTCTAGAACCTCTCTGCTTAGTCTCTTCACGTTGCTCCACTTCCCTCCTCTGCTGAATAGACAAGTTGCCATGGAAATGGCCTAATCTATTCAGGAGAGGAGGAAGTCACGCATGACGCGGCGCACGTGCAGAGAAGACGGGGAAGGAGGCGGCCAGCGAGAAGGACCCAGCGTGTAGCGGCAGGGGGCGGCTTTTCGTGAGGTGCATGGAAGGGGATTGCGATGCGCATAAACTATCGGTAACGTGCCGCTGATGTACCTATCTTTATTTTCATCACAGGAGGAACAGAGGACCCAGTGGCGGCAGCAGCTTCACCGAACTTGACTTCAAGAGGGAGAAGAGGATCCAGCTGGAGAGAAGGGGGAAAGGAGCGCCGCGGCAGGATCAGGTGTAGTATTGATGGTGTTGTAGTGTTAGTATAGTGTAGTGAAGTGAATTGAAGTGGTGTGTTGTGTTAGTGCAGGATAGTGTATTGAAGTGGTGTGTTAGTGCAAGATAGTGTAGTGAAGTGTATTGAAGTGGTGTGTTAGTGCAGTGTTGTGTAGTGAATTGCTATGTAGCTTAGTTGGTAGTGCAGCAGGGGATAGTGTAGTGTAGATAGAGTAGGTTAGAGACAGTTTTAGGAGGTGAAAGGTCCATTAGATGCCCCTGGATTGCAGACGCACCTAGATTTAGTTGTTTTTTTTTCCTAATTTTTGCCCTCCAAACTTAGGTGTGTCTTATATGTCGGAGCGTCTTATATGCCAAAAATTAGGTAAATATCCAAAATGTCATATGAGTAAAAAAGGACAGAGATGCTGGCACTGCTCCTTCTCTTCGCATACAGATATAAATATCCAATACAAAATGACAAAGCAATGCTGTTTACAAGAATACACATCGTTCAAGAGTATACAATATAACTGTATTATACATCATAAAATCAATGCCATAGGTACAAATAGTTTCCCATCTTCAAACACAACAGATCTAAAGGTCATATGGATATAGTTACAAAACATCATAAAAACATTAGCCTATTCATTTTCTTATCTGTTTGGCTTTGGAATGTTTCCTTCCTGTGTGAATGTCACATGCTGCATAATTAGACTGAACAACGCTCTGTATTCTGTCCAAACTCCTAAGCCATCATCACCATTGAGGGTGTCCGGCAGGCGCTAAAAGGGGGCCAGAGTCTTTCATTCTAAAAACAAATGTGCCCCTGCTCACCACCTCCCTGTAATCCACTGTAAAGAGAGGATATTTGGACAGGTGGGGTAGATCCAACTATTGTATATCACTTTTCTTGCTGCTATGAATATAACATGCATCCACAAAGAAAAAGGCACCAGGAAATTTTTCAAGGAATGGAAACATTTTATGCTGGACTCTTTCTCCAATACAGAATTGCACAATACAGTGACGCCCTTCAAATATACTACATGGTACTTAAAGGCACATATTTCAGGCACTTTAGGCCGTCTGGACTTTGGCGTTTGACCTATGAACAAACATATGGAACTATGGAATTTACTCGACAGAAGGAGTTAAACAGACTCATGGAATAATGCTAGAATGATCAGAGAGTGGTTGGGGAGGTGGGATGGGATTTCTGGAGGGGGGGGGGGGGGGGGAGGGGAGGGAAAGGGTGGGTAGGGAGGGGAATCTTTACCACGTTAGTTTTGCGGGTGCTTGCAACACTATCAACAACCATATTGTAGTATGTTAACCTACTGTGGATTAATATTTTTTTTGAAACTCAATAAAAACACGTTTAAAAAAAATAAATATATGAATGGAAACAATATTTCCATTCATAATATCCCCGCCGCCGCTATGCCTAAGTCACTTCCCCTAGTTACAATGTAATGATACATTGTATCCTATTAGCGTACAACGTAAAATACAACTACTGACTTTAGGTGAAAAAAAAAATAATATCTATGACAAGAGGGCATATAATTATTGAATATTCGGCTAAAAATTAGTGATTGAGGTAAAACAGAAAAAATGCACCTTTATTTCCAAATAAAATATTGTCACCATACATTGTACTAAGGATAAAATTTTAACGTTGCAATAACCGGGACAAATGGCCAAATAAAATGTGTGGATTTTAATTATGGTAGCATGAATTATTTTAAAACTATAATGGCTGAAAACTGAAAAAGAATGAATTTTTTCCATTTTTTTCTTATTATTCCCATCATAATGCATTTAGAATAAAATAATTCTTAGCATAATGTACCACCCACAGAAAGCCTAATTGGTAGCGGAAAAAAAACAATGTATAGATCACTTTGTTGTAATAAGTAGCGATAAAGTTATTGGGGAATGAATAGGAGGAGCGCTGGCAGGTGAAAATTCCTCTCGTCCATAAGGTGAAAAATACCCGCGGGCTGAAATGGTTAAAGAGATGAGAACCCAGCATGTCTTTGAGAGAATTATGGGTAGAAGTGTAAGTCACATGTGTGAGAAAGAAATGTCACAGCCATGTGCTAGCTCACATTGCTGTGTGTACCTGAAGTGTGTGGCGATGTCCTTACAGAAGCTTCCTAAGAGATAGATTCCTGGGAAGATCTCTACAATAAGCTTAGCTTAGTGTTCTGCAGATGATTCAGTTGCTGCACAGCTGAGATGCAGAAGGTATGCAAGGAGTATGAATTTCGCAGGCACAGTCCTGTTTGCCAACTTCTCTTTCACGTTTTTTCCTCTAGGACAGGCACACCGAACTCCAGACCTTAATGGTTGAAGTCCTCACACATTTGTAGCACAGCTTAAATTAATTGGATGGGACTGAATCAGGAAAAAGGGGAGATTCATCAAGCAGAACGCACGTCTCCATTTCTCCATCCATCCAACTGGCATGGATATGGCCCTCAAGGACTGGAGTTCAACACCTGTGCTCTAGGATCACAGGAAGATGATCTCTGGCATGTCAATAAGAATTCTGAGATATTTCCTGTTGACACAGGCTGATCGGGACACTCTGGGGGCAATCCCATGCAAGTTTATCATGGTGCTCAAGCCAAAGAAAGTGGCCGAAAAACATTGCATGCAGTGTCCACCAGACTTGATGCTAAGTAATAACAAATAGTGTGATTGCCATTATAGGAATTCCTTGCATTTGCTTTTCCCAGCATTGTCCAGTGTCCACCTGGTGAACGACAGAGAAATGTCAGTGTTTTATGCTAGTGTGGACCTAACCTTAGAAGACTGCTCTTTGAGAACACGCTGTTTGAAGTAAGCATGTGATGCATGGTACCAACCTGTCCCGCCAGAGACCCCGCCACAACCTTCTCATCTCCAAGGTGCTGTCGGAGATCGGAGTCGCTGCCTCCCGGTGGAGGAATCATGTGATCCAGATCTCCATTCTGCAGCTTCTCAGTCACTCCCTCTTCAGCATCACGCTTCTTGGCATCCACCGTGTAGTGACTATGACCATGCTGGGAGAAGAACAGAAGAGGAGTGAACCCCCAACTACACTCAGGATACCGTCCGTATGCAAACATTACATATCGGTACCAACAAGTCTTAAAAAACACATGTAAAGCTTAAAGAGGAACCATAACGACAAAGTAATTTTACGTTTATATCCTGGTTTTAGCATGCGAAACACTTCCTATAGCTATATATTATATTACTGTATTAGTATGTAATCCAATCCTACAGTGATGTTTAGACTAGGCCATTTAGTTATGCAGCCTTCTGCCCAAGAGCACTCTGGGAAACCAGGTGCTTCTGCTCATTTCTGAACACACTAGAAAAATATTCCACAGCGATGCACTAGAACAGGAGTAAAGATTTTACAATGCGCAAAACACTGACTAAATATTTTATAAAATAATTCTGTAAAAATTAAGACATTTTATTCATTAAAGTTGTATTTTGTGAATTTCTATTTACGTTATTAACATGCCTGTGATAAGTTACAGGGGTTGATGGGAACAATATTTAGATTCACACTAAAGTTCATCAGCAGTCATTATGCATTTTATATGTGCTCAAGCTAAAATTCAACAGCCCTTCCTTATTAAAAGCTGCTTTAAATAATTCCTACATTGTTAGTGCTAGCTACTGAATTCCCTATTGCTTCTTATGCTCTCTAAATGTTCATACACACCTTCCAACTATCTGTCCAACTATCTTCCAAACTTGCCCCATTCACACGCTCAACAGCGGTCTTTTATGCAGCACAATTGTCAAACAGCTTTTGTTGTGAAACAAGTTGAAGCAACTGAAAAAAAAAAAAGTATTTACTATTGTTTAAAAAGCTGATAACAGTTGGATTGACTTCTTATCAGTCTTATCAGCTGTTTGAACAATTGCAAAACACTTTTTTAGTTGTTTCAACGTGTTTCACAACAAAAGTTGTATGGGGCTTAACCTACAAGTTTGGTAGATAGTTGGACAGATAGTTGGTAGGTGTGTATGAACCTTAACCCTGATTTCTGTGTAAATGCTCCTGCTGTGAAACTTAATGTGACCCCACACAGAGGGATATAGAAGGATATTGGTTTCTTTTTAAACAATGCCAATGTTTGTCTCCCCTCTACAAACCCAGTAGGAGAGATCATTCTCACTATTCCTACTGCCACAGCTTCCTTTAAAAGAACTGTGACCTAAAGAGAATCTGTATTGTTAAAATCGCACAAAAGTAAACATACCAGTGTGTTAGGGGACATCTCCTATTACCCTCTGTAACAATTTCGCCGCTCCCCGCCGCATTAAAAGTAGTCAAAAACAGTTTAAAAAATTTGTTTATAAACAAACAAAATGGCCACCAAAACAGGAAGTAGATTGATGTACAATATGTCCACACATACAAAATACATCCATACACAAGCAGGCTGTATACAGCTTTCCTTTTGAATCTCAAAAGATCATTTGTGTGTTTACCTTCTGTCCCCTTCTTCTCCCATGCACTGAACATTACAGGCTTCCTGCAGACAGCTCTGCCTGTGCCTGTGTTTGTAATTCCTCAGTATGTGTCAGCCAGCTACTTTCACAGCCTAACAGAGGAGGATTTTTTCCAGCACTCTTCTATCACTGATAAGATAGCAGAGACACTGCTGGCTTATGTAAATAAAACACACACTGGAGTGTGCATAGAGGAACAGACCAGCAGGGAAGAGTTGGCAGCCTTCCAGACACAGGCCGACAAGTCTGACAGGGGAAAGATACATTGATTTATTACAGAGACCGTGATAGTACAAAGTGCTGCAGTGAGCCAGAACAGATTAGAATAGGTTTAGGAACTTGTAGGATGGTAGAAAAAACGTTGTAATTTTTGTTACAGAGTCACTTTAAGGCCCATACACACGTCGGATTTTTCCGAACGACGGGTCGTTTGAACGTCCCGTCGTTCAACTTCAGTCATTCGCACGCTAAATCGGGCGTGCGTACAGACTGTCGTTTGAGTGATAAGACTGATTTTGAGCGATCCGCCGGGCGGATCGCTCAAGACCAGTCTTATCACCCGAACGAGTCTGTACACACGCCCGATTTGGCGTGAGGACGACTGAACGACGGGACGTTCCAACGACCCGTCGTTCGGAAAAATCCGACGTGTGTATGGGCCTTAAAGAGTAACTGTCAGGCTACAAAAGCTAATTTAAACCTCTATTCTCCTGTGTTAAACAGTTTAGAAGGAAGCCAAAAAGGCATTAGTGAAGATAAAAATCTCTCTTACATTTGATGTGTGCTTATCAGCAAAGCTGTTATTCCCAAGCTCTTAAGAAGACGCAAGCCGCATACCATACTGCAAAGCATTCTGGGGCTCTCCCCTCGGCTGCTAATGAGAAGTTACAGGGTCAAGTAACAATAGCATGTAACTCAGTCCAGCGCACAGCACTGATAAATCTCCCGGCAGAGTATACTGCAGGAGTCCGCTATTGTTCCTAGCCACATGGCTAATTAATATTCACTGCACACTAGTGTTATTCAGTACGAGCTTTTCTGTGATCAGGAAGCAGGGAGGACATGACGACACATTTGGCTTCATAGGAGACAGACAAACATGGAACCTGCCATGAGCTGTCAGGAGCATCATTCTCTGCATATACTATATAAAAATTCTGTGAAATCCAAACGTGGACAGTGAAATGCATATGTAATGTAAGTACAGCCTATATTTAGCTACTGATATATGTGTTTATTTTCTCTGAGACCCTATACCTAACAGCTCCTCTTTAAAGGAGTTATCCGGGCTTTCAAAAGAAAATAAAGGCTACTTACCAGGAGCTTCCTCCAGCCCCAAGCTCCCAGGACCTCCCTCGCCGCACCTCTGCGCGCAGCCGTTCGCCGGAGCTCCGTCCCGGTCCCCGGCGATGACGTCAGAGCGACCTCCAGGTCGCTCTGTACTGCGCCTGCGCGAGCGGTGCTGTCAATCACCGCCACATGGGCCGGAGCGGACTGCGCAGGTGCTCCGGCTGCACGCAGAAGTGCGGCGAGGGAGGTTCTGGGAGCTTCGGGCTAGAGGAAGCTCCCGGTAAGTAGCCTTTATTTTCTTTTGAAAGCCCGGATAACTCCTTTAAGCATTGAACTTCATCCCGATCAGTAGGGGATACTCCTTTTCCCCCAAAAAATCTTTACCTTTTCTTGAATAGATCAGTAGGAAGGATTGGTTAACATACCAGCTTCTCAAAGAGCATTTATTCTTCAATCATGTGTCAAACAATAAGTTGACAATTGTTTCAGGGCCGTACAGAGTCCCCTTCTTCAGAACAGTGCAGACAAAAACGTTAAATCATTGAAACAGACACTGGTCTAGAGTGGTTTTGGGCATCTTGCCCGCTCAAGCCGATAAATGTGCACCTGGTACACATTTATCGGCTGGAGAACAGGCAAGACGCCTCAAACTGCTCTTGGCCAGTGTCTCTTGGCATGATTTATTGACACTGCTGTGGACTCTGATCTTCCTACTGCTTAATGGACAATGCTACCAGCAGGTTTTTTGATGGTCTTTCTATTGCCAGTGAAATATACCAGTCTATTGCCAGTGACTGGTACGTTTTTTTATTTGGATATCTATGGCAATATAAGTTTAATTAAGTGTGTTGATCTATGTGGTTTGATGGTCTAGTGTCCTGCCTGGTCTTGGTCTGGCGGACAGATCATTGTTTGCACCTCATTGTAAAACAGGGGAGTGCGGCCAGGAATCATTTGTATGTGACATGACGAAGCATGGGGACACCTGCGTCATTGTAATGGCTCCCAGGCAGCACCCCTTTGGGTAACGCACCAACCAACTCCTATTTTCGGTGCGTGTCTTTCTGCTGCTGGGCTCTACGTCTGCCCAGAGCTAGATTCCTCCGTTCTGAAGCCTGCATCAAGGCGAATCTTATTCTAGGGCCCAGGGGTAGCAATAGGGGATGCAGAGGTTGCAACCCCATCGGGGGCCTTGGGCCAGAGGGGCCCCAAGGGGTCCTCCCTCAACTGCAGTATTAGCTCTCTATTGGTCCTGTGCTGATAATAATCACTTCTATAGATACTTTGAATATTGGTAATCACTAACAAGCTGTTCCCCATTCCCTTCTTGCACCTGACACTGTAGTTGCCATTGGCAGGTTTTGGTGCGCCGTATCAATGGTTGAGTATAGAGCGCTTGGGGGGCCCCAATGAAAAACTTGCTTCGGGCCCACAGCTCCTTAGCTACGCCACTGCTAGGGCCCCTATGCTAGCAATGGATGTTGCTGCATCTAATACGAACATCCACTACTATTTCTAACCCCTATCTATTGTCAGTGACTAGTACGCGTCATCACATTTTACACTGTTTGGATATCTATTTCAATAAAAAAAAAAAAAAGCAAGGCGATTTGCATTTAATTGTGTGTGCTGATCTCGTGGTTCGATATTACAGGTCACATGACTAAACACAGGAACGCTTAGGAAAAGCAGAGTTAGTACCTGCTAACGATGTTTTCAACAATCCTTCAGGGCAAGGTGAGACGTCGCCCCTCCCAGACGCAGGAACAGACAGCACTTCCCCTATAAAAGAATCAAATGGTTAGTCCACCCTCAGTGCGTTTAGACAAGTACCCGACAGGTGAACAATCCACTAACCCACAATCAGTGCCACTATCTGACAAGACAACAACACCCGGGTGGGATCGTTGCCCTGAAGGATTGTTGAAAACATCGTTAGCAGGTACTAACTCTGCTTTTTCCCCACAATCCTTCAGGGCAAGGTGAGACGATAAACAAGTAATATAACCTTAGGGTGGGACCACTGCTTGAAGAATTTTTCTCCCAAACGCTTGGTCATGAGCAGATAATGCGTCAATCCGGTAGTGGCGAATGAACGTAGAAAACGTTGACCATGTCGCCGCCTTGCAAATTTGTTCAGGAGATGCCCCTGCTCTATTTGCCCATGAAGCCGCCATGGCCCTAGTCGAATGTGCCTTAAAGGAAGCTGGCGGATCAACATTCATAACCTTATAAGCCTCAATAATTGCTAATTTAATCCAATTAGCTATAGTCGATTTAGAAGCTGCCTGGCCTGAATTTTTACCTGTATGTAAAATGAATAATGCATCTGACTTTCTGATATCCGCCGTTCTGGCCAGATATTCTAATACACATCTTCTAACATCTAAGTAATGGAAACTCTGTTCTTTCTCATTCCTCGGATTCACACAAAAGGTTGGTAACACAATATCCTGGGACCTGTGAAATTTTGACATCACCTTAGGACAAAATTTTGGATCTGTCTGAAGTACCAACCTGTCCTGAAAATCTTGAAAGTAAGGACTTTTAATTGACAGGGACTGAATCTCACTAACTCGCCTCGCCGTAGTAATTGCTATTAAGAAAACTACCTTATAAGTAAGAACTTTAAGCGTACAATCTCTTAGTGGTTCAAAAGGAGCCTTGACTAGACCCTGCAGAACCACAGACAGATCCCAAGGAGACACGTATGGTTTGAAAACGGGAAGTTTTCTTGCAACTGCTTTCATAAATCTTACAATTAAAGGAGAGGTAGAAATAGGCACACCAGAGAACGCAGTAAGCGCTGCCATTTGTACTCTCAGAGTACTGACCGACACGTTCTTTTCCCAACCTTCCTGGAGAAAATCCAGAATTGCTGGGATAGACATGCTATCAAACTTAGAGTTTTTCAGCCAGACATGAAAAACTTTCCAATACTTTAAATAAATTTTCCTTGTTACCTCCTTGCGGCTTCCAATCAATGTTGAGGCTGCTTTATCTGACACCCCCATGCCCTTTAACAAAGTCAGTTCAGGATCCATACCGCCAGATTCAGTCGATCTGGATGTGGATGCCACAGATCTCCTTGGACCAACAAATCTGGTCTGAGGGGCAGTAACCACGGTTGTTCCACCGTGAACCTTTTCATTACCGCAAACCAAGATCTTCTTGGCCAAACAGGAGCTATCAGAATCATTTTCCTTCGGTCCTTCCTCCATTTCTCCAGCACTGCCGGGATCATGTTCAGGGGAGGAAAAACATAAATCAACGGAAAGTCCCACTGGTAATTGAACGCATTTATCCCTAATGCATTGTCTGTTGGATTCAACGAGAAATAACTTTGTATCTGCGCATTCTCTTGAGATGCTAGCAGGTCTACTGACGGAACACCCCATCTTTCCGTGATCAGCAGAAAGACTTGTTTGTTCAGTGACCATTCTGAGGCTAGAATTTTGTTTCTGCTCAACTTGTCCGCATCTAAATTCAAAGTGCCCCTGAGATGAACCGCTCTCCAGGACAACACATTCTCTTCTGCCCAGAATAAAATCTCTGCCGCAGCTTCCTGTAATAACCGGGACCTCGTGCCTCCCTGTTTGTTTATGAATGCTACTGTCGTAACATTGTCTGACTGCACTAATACGTGTGTCTTGAATATTATCTCTTTTGCCTGAGTCAGTGCCAAACCCACAGCTTTCAATTCTCTCAAATTCGAAGAGCTCTGGGACTCCTGTCTTGACCATCTGCCCTAAAATGCTGCATGGTCCACATGAGCACCCCATCCCCACGAACTTGCGTCCGTGGTTAGAATCTTCTCTGTTGGATATTTCCACAGATTGCCTTTCAGTAGATTGGAGTCCTCCAACCACCACTGCAGCGATGACTTCACTAGTGTTGGAATGGACACCCTGAAGTCCAGACTCCGAGGTTGTCCATCCCAATTTTCCAACAGGAAATTTTGAAGCTTCCTGAGATGCGACAATGCCCACGGTACAGCCACCATTGTTGACGACATTATTCCCAACACCTGTGAAATCATTCTTAATGAAGGTCGCCATTCTTTTTGAAGGGTCAGAATTGCATTTTTTAATTTTTCCCCTTTTTCCTTTGGAAGATAGAACTTTTGATCCAGCGCATCTATCGAAATGCCCAAGAACAACATTCTTTGGTTTGGTAGTAGGCATGATTTTTCTTGATTTATTATCCAACCTAATGACTGCAGATGATCTGAAACCGCCTGCAGGTGATTCTTTAATTCTGCCACTGAATTGCCCATTATCAAAAGGTCGTCTAGATAAGGAATTACCATGATCGACCTTTCTCTTAAAGGAATCAAAGCTTCCCCCAGAATTTTTGTGAACATTCTTGGTGCGGAAGTGATCCCAAACGGGAGGCATAGGAATTGAAACTGCATCAGTATTCCATTTACCTGAAGGGCAAACCTTAAGAATTTTTGGGATCGTTTGTGAATTGGCACATGCCAATAAGCATCCCTGAGGTCTAATGAGACCATGAATGCCTCCGGAAATAATAGTTCCCTTATGGTGAATATTGATTCCATCCTGAACTTCTTCTTCCTGATAAACGGGTTCAGTTTCTTTAAATTTAGAATCAAACGATATTTCCCTGATTGCTTTTTCACCAGAAAAATCGTTGAATAAAACCCCTCTCTTTGTTCCTTCTTTGGAACCCTGCCAATTACGTTCTGCTTTAACATGTTCTCTATAATGTTCAACATTTCTGGAACTAAACTTAAGTCTTTTGGCGGTCTTGAGATCACAAACCTTGAGGGAGGGGGTGAGGCAAACTCGATTTGGTAACCAAATCTGATTGTTTGCCGAATAAATGGACTTTTCACCCACTTTGACCAAGTGTGGCAAAAATATTTTAGTCTTCCCCCGACCGCCTGATACGAGTCATTGTGGTTTTGACTGCCCCTCTGATGGCTTCGATCTGAATCCTCCTCTTGTGGATTTATCACTAAACCACCTTTTATTCCCTTTTTGATCTTTGTATGACCCTTTTTGGTTTGCCGCTGGCTTGCGAAAATATTTCTTATTAGACACTTTTTGTTTCTTTGGAAATGTCTTCTTCTTATTAGAAGTTCTTTCCAACGCTAGATCTAAATCTGGCCCAAATAACAGATCTCCTGAAAAGGGGACTCCACATAATCTATTTTTGGATGCTAAATTACCATCCCAAGTCTTGAGCCACAAGGCTCTCCGAGAAACATTTACCAGGGCAGTAGACCTGGCTGTAAATCTAATAGTCTCTGCGGAAGCATCCGCCAGATAATTTGCCGCCTTATTCAGAATCGTAATTGATTCCATCAGCTGCTCTACTGAAGCCCCTGCTAAAATATTTGCCTTGAGCTGGTTAATCCACAGCTCCAATGTTCTAGCCACACATGTTGAAGCTATAGCTGGTCTAAAGGTAGCCGCATTCGCTTCCCATGTTCTTTTAAAGTAGGCATCAATCTTTTTGTCTGCAGGATCTTTAAGATCCCCTAGATCCTCAAATGCCAAATCGCCCTGTTTCGACACCTGCGAAAAAGGAGAGTCCAATTTTGGACATTTGTCCCATAACGCCGAATCCTCACTCGTAAAAGGAAATCTGCGTTTCAATGCTTTGGAAATAAACAGCCTCTTTTCTGGATCCTTCCATTCTTTCAGAATTGTCTGTTTGATAGCATTATGCACCGGAAACGTGAGACCTTTCTTTTCCTCCATACCTTTATATAATTGGTCATGAAGGGATAAAGAAACCGCTGCCTCATTGTTTAATTCCAGTGTTTCATTAATCGCCGCGATCAGAGCTTCGGTATCTTCAACCCGAAACCTGAACCGGGAAGGCATATCAATTTCTACCTCTTTTGAATCTGAATCAGCTGAACTTTCATTCACATCCAACTGCTCCTGACTTTCCCCCTCAATCGCTGGAGTCACAGATACAGTACTCTGAGATGTAGAAGCTGCAGCTACAGACAAAGAGGATTTAAATGAAGCTAATGAGGAATTTATCTCTTCTCTAAAAGCTTGCAAGGTCTCTTGGACCGACGGCCCACCTTGTTCCCCCAAAATCTTATCAGTGCATTGCTGACATAAAGTTTTGGCATAGGGCAATGGCAATTTCACATTACATACAGGGCATCTCTTATAAGTAGGAGGAGGCCTCACTGCTTCAGTTGTTTTGGCCTGCAATAACATACAAAGCAGTATAAGATACAGATAGCCCAATAAATATGCATGCAATCCCCAGAAAGAGACCCTCTGCCTCACCTTCTGGGCGGCTGGATTACCCTCAGTCTTATCAACGGCAGACATCATGCAACGATATCCTGCCCAAAGACTGCAGTCTGTCCACTGCAGAGTAACAAAAAAACGCCGCCACCAGCCTGCACGCGCTCTTTCCTTTAAACACTTCCGCCCACGGACGTCACGCAAGGCGGAACTGGAGCCGGAACCGGAAGTGACAGAAGACCCGGACCAACAGGCTCAAGAGGCAGCCTCCGGCATACCCGCCGGAAACTACGCCTCCACCAGCCTCATGCAAATCTACCTCCGCATCCAGCACACGTGACTCACCAGCGTCCGGTCCTCTCCCGCTCCGACTCCTCCATAGGCGGAAAGGAAAGCCGTGCCTTCCACTCTTGCTCCACCACATTCGGCTGAGAAAGGTAGGCAACCTCACAGACACAGCCCAGTGTGAGGTGAAGGCGAGACGACCTCAGTACCATCGTCTCCGCCACCCTAGGAAATAACACCTGCAGCCCAGCACACAGGCTTAATCCCAAGGGGAGATGCCGACCTGCCTGGACGCAGGAACAAACAGCACTGCGGGTGGACTAACCATTTGATTCTTTTATAGGGGAAGTGCTGTCTGTTCCTGCGTCTGGGAGGGGCGACGTCTCACCTTGCCCTGAAGGATTGTGGGGAAAGCATTATTGCACCTCCTCCAAGGAAGCACGTGCCCCATACACCTCATCTATGTGTTAGCCAAGCACCTGGCCTCAGGGCACAGAACCTTTTAGAGTGGACAGCTCAGCCAATCATTGGCATGCTCTGTGGTGCATTCTTGGGACAGGACCACACCTGACCAGCAACACCATCACCTACACAAAATCTGATTGGCTGGTGGTTGTCACCTCATGTTGCAGGCTAGATGCTAGTGTAAGATGTTAATTTTTCTAAACCTGACCCAAAACTTCCGTAACTTGCGAGTACACAAATCAACGCTAAGTATGCTACCAGAAAATAGTTATATTACATCCATGTAAATATGGCTAGAGTCTGCAGAAATAAACCACAGTGGGTTATTGAACTATTTTTTACAGCTAAAAAAATGTAATGTCTTTAATATATTCAGTTGAATATTTAATGACTTAAAGCCTATTGAAATGCATGGGAATTTTCCAAATTACACATTCTCCTTCTGTTAGGGAAAAGAACAAAAAAAAAAAAAAAAAAACCCTACAGGAATTAAAAATGTTTTAACATGGACTGATTTTTTTCATGGATCCAATCAGATCAGTGTGATGAGACTAAAGGCTCATACACACATCAGACCATAGTCTTTTGAAAATGAAAGATCACAGACCAATCTTACCACCCTTCATGTAGTATGAGAGCCATACTCTACACAGTCTTTTCTATGGAGCTGCACTCCCCATCAGACAGAAATCTTTGCAAGATGCTGCACACAAAGATGCTGTACACATGCAACAGATCAGTATCTGCAAAAGATCTGTTCCTGCCAAAAATCCATTCCTGCAAATTGCAATGATAGTCTATGAGATCTGCAGATCATCATACACACATGATTTAACTGACATTCATCTGCAGATCAAGCAGTCATCTGCAGATCTGAAAATCCATCCTGGTGGATCTGATCTGCAGATGAATGTCAGTTAAATCATGTGTGTATGATGATCTGCAGATCTCATAGACTATCATTGCAATTTGCAGGAGTGGATTTTTGGCAGGAACAGATCTTTTGCAGATACTGATCTTTTGTGTCTGTACAGCATCTGTGTGTGCAGCATCTTGCAAAGATTTTTTTCTGATGTGGAGTTCAGCTCCATAGAAAAGACTGTGTAGAGTATGGCTCTCATACTACATGAAGGGTGGTAAGATTGGTGTGTGATCTTTCATTTTCAAAAGACTATGGTCTGATGTGTGTATGGGGCCTAACAAGTGAGGGGAAGGTAACTTTTCTGGTTTCCTCCCTATTCCTTTAACCATTTTAGCGGTATGGACGAGCTCAGCTCGTCCATCACCGCCGATGGCTGCCGCCCTGCTGGGCCGATTTTGTTGAAATAAAAAGCAGCACACGCAGCCGCCACTTTGCCAGCCGCGTGTGCTGCCTGATCGCCGCCGCTCTGCGGCGATCCGCCGCTAGCAGCGGCGAAAGAGGGTCCCCCCAGCCGCCTGAGCCCTGCGCAGCCGGAACAAATAGTTCCGGCCAGCGCTAAGGGCTGGATCGGAGGCGGCTGACATCAGGACGTCGGCTGACGTCCATGACGTCACTCCGCTCGTCGCCATGGCGACGAAGTAAGCAAAACACGGAAGGCCGCTCATTGCGGCCTTCCGTGTTACTTCTGGCCACCGGAGGCGATCAGAAGAACGCCTCCGGAGCGCCCTCTAGTGGGCTTTCATGCAGCCAACTTTCAGTTGGCTGCATGAAATAGTTTTTTTTTTATTTAAAAAAAACCCTCCCGCAGCCGCCCTGGCGATCTTAATAGAACGCCAGGGTGGTTAAAGAGAATCTGTACTCTAAAATTCTTACAATAAAAAAGCATACCATTCTATTCCTTATGTTCTCCTGGGCCCCTCTGTGCTGTTTCTGCCACTCCCTGCTGAGATCCTGGCTTGTAATTGCCAGTTTAATGCTGGGAATACACGATGCGTTTTTGCGTTCGTTTTTGCTTTCGATCGATTCTACTCTCGATTCACTGCTCGATTCCCCTCTCGATTCCTTATCTTTTCTTATCAATTTACATTCACTTGAATGAGGAGAATCGAAACGAAAGTAGAATCGACCAGATCCGACTGGTTGGAATTTATCTATCGAACCCATCTATCTAAAGCAGCCTTTCTCAACCTTTCTACCCTGGAGGAACCCTGCAAATAACTTTTGGATCTTAAGGAACCCCTGCAAACAATTTTTTGATCTTGAGGAACCCCTGCATTTATTTTGCATGAAGCATGGTCTTTAAAAGTATGTGTGACTGTTTATTTCACGACCCCCTATTACACTGCCACTCATTTAGTACAATTCAGTGCTTATTTGTTACAGTACTCCCTATTATAATGTGCTCTATTATACTTCTCCTCCACGATGGGGGAAAATGCCAAGGAACCCCTGCAGAGTCCTCACGGAACCCTGGTTGAGAAAGCCTATTGTATCTATCCTCCTTCTCCTAAAATGACTTTTATTTATACATCTCAGTTGTATTTTCCATTTCAAATCCACTTTTTACGTTTTTATTGTTTCATTGTCTCTGTTCAACGACACATGCATTGAAGTATGCCACAGTTAAAATCTATGAACTATTAAACCTTTTTATCTCTTTCATGCTCTCAGAAGCAATTTTCTGCTAGGAAAGTGTTTTATGGTTGTAATTCCTTATCAGTGAGGGTTATGCGGTAGTCCAACAGGTCATGACAGGCTTACATTCCTAATGTTAACTCTTTCAGGCAGAGAAAAAAAAACAGCACACCATATTTATTTATGTGCTTGGAAGTTGGCACTTTACATACACGTCTATCTCATGTCACCTCTGTATTCCTTTAAAGCGGTATCGTCACCATAAAAATCAAATTTCAACAGCAACTGGTCTGAGTGTATTAAGTGATAAAGATGCTAATCCTGCATTCAAACCTTTTTCTGCGGTTATGATTTGGAGTTATCACATACTTAAGGAGCACTGGCCCTTTAGTAGTCGTGCCAAAGAATTGCATGCTGGGGGTTCTTTTAATCTATAATCTATTCCTCCTCTTCCCTTTATTTCCCTGCCTAGCTGCTTATCAGAAACCTAATCCCCTACTCACTTGTGTTTACAAGCAAGGCTGAGGCGACTCAGCGATTGGAGGAGACAAGAAAAAAAAGTAAAAGGGCAGAAATGACATCACGAGTTAGCCTTAACTGTGGGGAAAAGACATGGCCCCCACCAGGAACAGAATTCTCATCATTTACTATATAACATTCACTGAAATCAAAACGTGGACAGTATAATACATGTGTTATGTAAGTAGATCAAGTATTTATCTACTTAAATATGTGTTTTTTTCCCTGGCATCGTATGGCTGATCCTACTGCTTTAACTAGCAGGTCAGTCGAAGGGGTGGGAATCTCAATAGGTAGCAGGACATCTTTGCTTTATAAAGTCCTTGAGAATGCTGGTTAGAGCGCACAAGCAAGTTGGAAAGATCAGAATCCATGAGCCCCAGTGGCCAATTAGCCAAATGCCACATCACAATTACCTGTCGGTTCTCTGGAGATGTTAATCAGGAAGCATGCAAGGAAATGAAAGAAGATGCCTACCAAGGCCCATGAGGACGCTTGTGGCAATGTCAGCAGGTACAGCTGTACTGGTCGAAATTCTACAAGCTAAATAGTGACAAGCAAAAGCCTTTGGAAGATTTGTCGGAACCTGTGATCATTTTATTACTGTATGCAGTTATACTAGGGCTGGTGCAAACAACCAGAGATGCAGTCCGGAAGCAGAGCAGTACTAATAAACAAACTCATCTTAAACGTGGGGGGGGGGGGAGGGGGGGTATGTTCTTTCTTAGGATGTTCCTCTGAAAGGTGAAGGCATCAACTATTCAGAGTAGTGATTTCTGGAAGATTCTATCACTGATCAAGTCTTTGATACATGAACCCCAATATATCCAATCAATGGGACATCTATAGATTTTGGACAGTCTATTAAATACACAAAAACTAATAATAATAATAATAATAATAATAATAATAAGGCTTGGCAGTACACCACATCAAAAGTGGGTGGGCAAGGAGCACCAATTCTTCATCTGACCATCAAAGGTCATTATTCTAGATACAATTCTAGCAAAATGTAAGTGGGACAATGTGATACATTGATTACTTCTATTCAACCAATTTTCGATTAGGAGGAGACCAATACTTGCTGCATTGGGCCATTACTGACCAGTGTACAGCTAGTCTGTAGAGGAGGTTAAAACCCAGGATTGAACATAATGGGGAGGGAGAGAGAGAGAGAAATTATATATCTATATCACCCTTCAGCCTATCACATTATTAGTGGGTGTGTTTATAGATACCACCAGTTGGTGCGGTCTTTTTGTTTTCCTATCTGATCCATTTGGAGGCTGCAGGTAATCCTCTCTCCTGCTGGCACACAACATGACCGAGTTACACAGGAAATATCAAGCATTTCTTGATCCATCTTCTATTTTATAACTTTGCAATGTGTAGATTTCTTTTGTTTCGGCCTACTATCTTTTGGTAAAGTTCCTCTTTAACTTCCATACCACTCAGACTTGTACAGCAAGTTCCCCTACATATCCAGTAACTCAATTGTTTCATGCGGTTTTTGGGCTAAAAAAATAATATTTGATATTCCTGATCTTAGCCGACTACACAAATCCATACGAGTGACCGAGAGCATGACAAAGCCCAAGCAATAGGTTACCTCATGTTTCTGCTTCAGCAGCATTTTCAGGACCTTCTCTGTGAAAAAGAAAAGATAAAATCCCCCAAAGACCACTGCAGACGTAGTTATGTAGGAGTCCTCCAATGGGTTAAAGCCGAAGGCCTGTAGCACAGAGAGAAACTTGTTCAGTAAGTTATAGAGCAATTATGTTTCTAGAATATAAGCAAAGCAACAGCTACTAAGTCTGCCATCCTTTAAAGTCAACCTTTCATTCTGCAGCACAAATACTACTAAAAAGAAAAAAAAAAAAAAAAAACGGATCAGTTCAGTAAGTAAGGAGAAGGTTTTGTTAGTTGTGAAAGTGTTACCCTTTTATGACGTTTGACCTTTACTATGTGCTGCTAAGCCCACAGGCCTCATGACTAGGCACTATGAGGAAATTATTCTGGCTGACACTAATAATAAAAATAGACAAATAAAAAAACCTAGAAACACGTTAGACTACATTCTTCCTCCAGTTCCCTCTCAGCAGCACATTGCATCTACATCCCAGCTTCTCAGAGGCATTCTACTGCCTTTTACACCTAACCTTCCCTCAGCCTAACTTCACAGTATTTGCCATGGTAACATACAAACAGGATGTGTGGACCTGCAGCAGGACAGGCATGAATCACACCTCTTTGGCCCATATGCAATTCACTTTTTCTTCTGAGTTTTCTCCTAGTGATATTTTCAAACATCAATAAAATGCCTTTTAAAACACCAACAAAAAAAAACAAACAAACAAAAATTACTCAAAATAATTCTGATCGCATGTTGTCACCTACTTTTTGGTACTTTTTCAAAACTGCAAAGTCTTGAAAAATTATTGTAAATCGAAGATGAAAAATTATCTCCTAGGAGAAAAAGTTAAATTGCATATGGCCCTTTACATTTGAACAAATAACCAAAACCTTTGTGTTAATCTCATGTAAAAGTATACAGTCTACTCTGATCCACCATCCCCTGCAATCCACTCCAAGCAATCCAACAAAGAGATGGCACACAACAGGTATAGCAACCTTGCTAAATTAAGAGTATGTCGAAAAAGAGTGTTACCAGGTTCGGGCGGAGCCCTTTATCAGGTGCCACATTTATTGGATTGCATACAGTCTACTCTGGCCTCTTTGGGCTTTTGAACCATTTTATCTACTTCAAAATGAATGGTTTACTTTAAAGGGTAAGGACAGACTACATTCAAAGTGGGTAACCAATTTTCTCCCAGTGTTATTGTAGAAAAGTAGGTTACCCAGCTTAGTTCTAATTCAAGCAGGTGTGAGCAAAACAAAACCCCACTATCCCATTCAAGTGATCACTCAAAACACAAAACTACACAAAAGTCTAAAATCACTACAGTGTGCTACAAGACACATACACACACACAAAGTCTCAAATTAGCACAATGCCCCCCCATACCTCAGGGATGAGCTGAAAGAGAGCGTTGGAATAGAGGGTTCCAATGGCGAGAGCAATGAAGTAGAGCAGAAGACGCTTGTAACAGGATTTCTTCATGAAGGGAACCACGCCAGCCCCCAAGAGGGAGCAGAGGGAAATGAAGGTGACACAGAGAAAGCCATATCCCCACACTGAAAGAGGAGGAGTCGGAGGTAGTAAGAGGAAGGAGGAAGATGTAAGGAGAACAAAAAAGAAGGGGAGGTTACAATGGAGACATATAGGAAAGTTCAGGAGGAAATTGGACCATTTATTCAATAAAGAGACATAGAAAGAGGACAGACATAAGAAAGTCACACCAGAAGAGGGGAGAGAAACAAGAAATAGGATTAGTGATTCGATTCTTAGTCATCAGTCTGATCAACAGAATAATGGGGTCTCCAACACACATAAACTGAGTGCATTCCGGTCATGTTTACAGAACCTGTAAGCAACTAAGGCCAGTGGTAACCTAGTGTAAGTAATAAAGCAAACCCGGGAGATTTGAAGGACACCCAATGTGGGAGGGATATGGAGGCTGCCATACTGTCCCGCCAATTCCCTGCCTCTAATATTTCTAACCATAACCCCCGAACAAGCATGCAGATCAGTTTGACTTGAATTTGACTGGATTAGCTGCATGCTTGTTTCAGGTGGTTCAGACAGTACTGGTGCATGAAAGATCAGCGGGAGGCCAGGCAAGTGCTACTGATTAAAAGGAAATAAATATGGCAGCCTACATATCCCTCTTGCTTCAGGTGTCCTTTAAATTGTATCTCCATCCCAGTAGTATTCTGTTCCTCCCAGTTAAAGAAGTTGTTTAGATAAAGAAAATTTGATTGTTTGATGGGAAAAGTGTCAACCCTAAAAAGGTGCCTATTAAAAGGTATTTTAGGATCAGATATCCGGCAGAACTGAACACAGTAAAGGTGGACACACACCATACAATTTTTTAAATATCTGTTCAATTTAAAGGGATACTGTAGGGGGGTCGGGTGAAAATGAGCTGAATTTACCCGGGGCTTCTAATGGTCCCCCGCAGACATCCTGTGTTGGCGCAGCCACTCACCGATGCTCCGGCCCCGCCTCCAGTTCACTTCTGGAATTTCTGACTTTAAAGTCAGAAAACCACTGCGCCTGCGCGCCCGTGTCCTCGCTCCCGCTGATGTCACCAGGAGTGTACTGCGCAGACACAGACCATACTGGGCCTGCGCTGTGCGCTCATGATGACATCAGCGGGATCGAGGACACGGCAACGCAGGCGCAGTGGTTTTCAGACTTTAAAGTCAGAAATTCCAGAAGTGAAACGGAGGCGGGGCCGGAGCATCGGTGAGTGGCTGCGCCAACACAGGATGTCTGCGGGGGACCGTTAGAAGCCCCGGGTAAGTTCAAGTCATTTTCCCCTGACCCCCCTACAGTATCCCTTTAAGAATTGCAATCAATTTTTCTGACTGATTGTAACATTTCAAAAATATGACCAATGTACCACACACCTATGTTCAATTTTTTCCCCAATTATGATAAAAATGATTGGAAACTGAGAAAATTGCTAGGGTGTGTATATTAATAAATTGGCAATCTTTAGAAAGATTGAAGAAAAATGTCTGGCATTCCATTCGATAAAAATCGAAGAAAACGGGAAATCCGATTGGATTTTTTAGTCGAATGAAAAAAAAAAAAAAAAACCTTTCGATTTGTTGGAAGATCCAATCGTTTTTATCGAATTGCTGTCAAATTGGATCATTTTATTGTATCGTGTGTGGCCACCTTAAGGCTTCGTTCACATCTGAAAAATGTCAGCGATTTCGAAACTTTTTTTTTAGCACCTCTCAGCGCTTACCTGCACACTGCGATTTTTTTATAAAGCGCTTTTCTAAGCACTTTTGCAGAGCGATTCAGTTTTTATTTCACTTCCTGACATCAGTCAGGAAGTGAACTTTTTCATCCGGAAATGAATAAACACAATGTATTTATTCATGAAAGCGCTGGGGGGAAAAAATAAAAAAAATGCTGTGGTCTGTGTGGGTTTTGAACTCACAAACTTTTGTTCAAAAGGCAGCTCCCTACATCTGTAATAAAACAGTGTCATGTTTGCCATAGATTCAAAAGAGGTATTTAGGTTAGTTTTTGTAATCATTTTTTCACCTCCAGCTAAGGCATCATCTGTCAAAAATATCATTTTCTTCTCCAAATACCTTGTCAACTGTGCTGCAAAAGTGAGAGAGAGTCTTTCGCCTACAGCTACAAACACGCATTAGACTTACGTATATCACTAAAAATGAATGTAATCATTTCAGGAGACACACGGGCCCCATACGCAATTCACCTTCTCTTCAGAGTTTTCTCCTAGGTGATATTTTAGACCCGTCAGTAAAGTGCCTTTTGGGCCACCAGCAAGCAAGAAAATACTCAGAATTTTGATAGTATTTGTCACCTAATTTTCTGTACTTTTTCAGCTCAAAAAAGTGTTGGAAAGTTATTTTATAGAAAAGATGAAAATTATCTACTAGGAGAAAAATGCGGGAGAAAAATGTAATTGTATATGGGCCACTGGTGCTCATTTAGTTCACTTTTTCTCCTAGGAGATAATTTTTCACCTTCTCTTATAATATCTTTTCAGCACTCTGCAATTGAAAGAGTACCAAAAAGCAGGTGAAAAAAAATACTATTCAACTTATTTTGAGTATTTTCTTGCTTGCTGGTGGTTTAAAGAAAACCTGCAACTAAAAAAAGTTCCACTGCGGGGGGAACTCACATTGGGTGGGGGAAGCCTCCGGATCCTATCGAGGCTTCCCTCATCCTCCTGTGTCCCACGGCGGTCTCGTTGTGCCCCTCCGAACAGCGGGGATGTAAATATTTACCTTCCCGGCTCCAGCACAGGCGCAGTATCGGCTCTCTGCTCGGAGATAGGCGGAAATAGCCAATCGCTGTCGGGCCGCTGTACTGCGCAGGCGCAAATCTCCTGCGCCTGCGTAGTAGAGTGGACCCGACAGAGATTGCCTATTTCCGTCTATTTCCCTGCAGAGAGTCGCAACAGCGCCCCCGCTGGATCCAGGGAAGGTAAATATATCAAGCCTTATCAGGCTTGTCGAGCCAGGACTGTGGGATGCTTCGTGGGAGCCAGCGCTGGATTGCCTGCAGCTACAGGGGAGCTCATCCTTATTGGGACCCTAAGGCTTCCCCCTCCCAAGAAAAGTACCCCCCAGGGGACGTTTTTTTCAGTACAGAGTCTCTTTAAAGGCATGTTATTGGTAAGTTGTGAAACTATCACCTAGGAGAAAACTCCAGAGAAAAAGTAAATCGCACATGGGCCATTGTGTGTAAAAGGTGTACCCCAAAATGTTCTTAAAGGGACTCTGAGCTGAAAAAAAAAAAAAAAAAAAAAATAGATTTTATACATACCTGCGGCTTCCTCCAGTCCCATCCGCCTGGATCGCTCCCACTCCGCCATCCTCCACTGCACACAGCTTCGGGAACAGAGTCCCTGCACTTTCGTCATCGTGGCCAGACTGCGCAGGAGAAGTGCGGCCTCTACGTATCTCTCCAGCGGCTGCTGGAGAGATACGCAAACAGCGCACTTCTCTTACACTAGACTTGCTCTGACTGACGGAAGTGCAGGGACCCAATACCGGAGCGGCAGACATCGGAGGACGGCGGTGTGGGAAACGATCCAGGCGGATGGGGCTGGAGGAAGCCGCAGTTATGTATAAAATCTTTATTTTTCAGCTCTGGTACACTTTAATTAATCTGCTAAAATCTAAAATACTTAATTGAATGCAATTATGTTTCTGCTCTACCTGACAGTAAATTGGCATTCACCACGAATCCAGAATTTTTTCCCCCCATTTTTAGTTTTAATGGTCTTTAAAGTGAATTAAAACAATTTCATTAAGCTTGTTTGATTTCAGCGATAATCTGTCTATCACCCGTCAGACTTAAGCCCCGATAATCTAGACACCTGCTCACAAATATGTTGGACCATACAATATGCACTCACTTTAGGTGTGTGATGACCTTCACCATTCCTCCTCCTCATGTCCAATCTGATGACTAAAACACCAGATATGTGGAAATAAGGTAGAGGGATTCCAAAAGACATTAAACACAACATATTAAAATAGAATTACAAAAGAAATCTTCCAGTGTACAACTTTCACCACATAAAATTGAGCAATGTAAAGATGGATAGTACTGCATGTTTAGCTGTGGCAGATTCTGTCTTAAATAGAGACTTTTAAAGGGGGGGGGGGGGACAAAACCAAAACAGTACAACCGTGACACAGCTAAACCAACAGTCTTCAATTACACCCTGAAAAGAAGAAATATTGGAGAGAAAAAGAAAATTATCAACATTGCAATAAACATCGAATTCCTGTGCATGCTGTAGAGGAGGGGCGGAGCATCTCCATCTTGGCTGAAACAAGTTGATCTCAGTAGTTCACCAGAAATTAAAAGGTTAATGATTCAGTCAGCTCAACAAGCACATGAGAAATGGAGGCAGCACCTTGTGAGACCTGCACATAACGCCACAAGACCGCCCCAGCGGGTTACCCTTTGCATTTCCAAGTGCTGCATTGTAGAACACCTGCTTTTCTTAATGTGCAAGCAACAATATTGTGCCAACCACCATAGAGGGAAAGAGTAGAAATCCACATCGCACCCACCATAAAGCAATTGGTAGAAGGATCACAGACAGAGACGCAATCATCGAAAGGCAATTTTGATCTAAATTTTTAAACTATTTAGAGCAGATACTTTTAGATCCGATACACTGAAATACAATCATTTTATGTGATCACATGCATTTTCTATGCCAGATTTGTCCTCAATTCGGTCATTTTATCAGCGGATATTGAAAAGAGTATAATCAGGTAACGTGTAAGGCCAGCCATTAGATTATAGCACACTGTAGCTATTTCGGTGATGTTAACAAACAAGTCAATTAGTACAAGGCTATAAAAGCAGTATATGTTGGTTAGTACTCAGCTCTCAGCACAGCACTTGACATACATGGAGCCTCACCCCCAGCCATGTCTTTAAATACCCAGGTCAAAAAAACAAAATTCAAATTAACATATGAAGCAGCAGTCATGTGACCACTGCACTACATACACACACCAGTGTTCTCCCCAGGCTCTTTTAGCCGGGTGCTCCACCCGGCTAGTTTTGGTGACCACCCGGCTGTTATCAGCTCACCTCTTCCTATGCTGTAAGCAGAGTTGCACACAGACGCACCGGCCCTGCATTCTCTCATCCTGCCCCACCCGGCTACTTTTTCATGCCACCCGGCTGGAAAAAAATTTCTGGGGAGAGCACTGACACACACACACGGTATTTAGGAGACGGGTGTGGGTGGAAGACAGGCACATCTGTCAGAACTATGCCAATAATTTAAAAGTTAAAATGCTAAAGATGAACTCCAGGCAAATTCTAATCAAGCACATTTTAAAGTTAAATTTAACATAACCCCTAAACATACAGGTACTGTAACTGACTGCAATCTGTCTTTCTTACAAATGCAAACTGTATGCAGCTTGGAACTAGACCAGTTTGGATGGATAATGCATACAGTTTGGATGGATAATGGAACTTTTAGCATCTATAAAACTATCTGTATAGCCTACAATACAATGCTAATGTAAATCAGTATACAGCCTGGGCAAGAGACCGTAACCACTGTAAGGGCTCATTCACACCAATGCACTTCTGTCCACTTCTGTGAGCTTTTTTCAGCAACATGTATCTGTTACCATTATGTGCTGAAAAAAACCGCACAGAAGCGCATGAAGTGTGAATGAGGCCTAATGCAGTCAGGATCTGCTACTCTGTGCACCGCCAACCTAATACCGATACACTGCACATATTTGTACACAGCAGCATAATCATCTTGTCAGTAATGATGAGTGAAGAATTCTTGAAACATGCTTATTGGCTCTGCCTCAGATGTGGAAGCTGGGACCAGCAAATTGCCTGTCCACATGTGTGCTGCATTGCAGATTTGAGCATTGCATACTGCGATCTGCAAGGACACCAGAAAGTGCAGAGAAAGCACTTTCTGATGCCTCCACTCAAGTGCTGGGCTTTGGTGTATTTAATAATGCATTAAATGGTGCATGAAACTCGATGGGTTGCAAGTAACGCACATGAACGCAATGCACCAGACTTCATCTTGCAAAAGGTTTTTGAAAGCGTTTTTATGTAGATTTTTTTTAAATACACAAGTGTGGACATGTCCTAACACAGCTGCTGGTTAAAGTGGCCTTAAAGCGGATCTATAACAAGTAACTTGTCTGTATATCTTATCTAAAGTTTAGCAAATCTAGCCGCAAACAGCTTCAACAGTATATTATTATTTCTTCCTGTGATACAATGAGAACAGCCATGTTCTGTTTGTCATCATTAAACACAGGCAAGCTGATCTGCATCTCCAGCCCTCAGCCTGTGAAAACGTCATTCCCCTTTCTTCTTCCCTCTGCCCCTGAAATCTCTAGCTAGTAACCTCCTCCTCCTGCCCCAACTGAGCTCCCATAAGACCTTGCTACATGGGTCTGAAAGTGCCAAAGCACTGGAGAAGCTGTGGGCGAAGCTTGTTTAGTTTATAGGGAATTAAGAGTATTAAAACAAAACAAAAAAAAGTACTGGGCTTGAGGAATGCCCTATAAACCACATGAAAGGAACACAACTATGCAATGAGTAAAAGTTTATCTCGGATCCACTTTAAAGGACAACTTCCCATGGTTATTTGCTAGAGGCAAAATTATAATTCATTGTGTGCATGCAGCTTTTTTAAACTGCTTTTCCCCAGGTTGCATTTTGGAGTGTCACATCTCTACTAGCCATGCACCAATTCTGATACAGTGACTTAGGAGCGGTGGTGGCACCTAGGGTTGTGGAGTTGGTACAAAAATCACCCGACTCCTCAGGTTATGAAACCACCGTCTCAAGACTCCAGGTACCCAAAAATTGCTCTGACTCCTCGACATCAAAGCCCTGGTGGCACCTACATGCTCATGTTAGAACTGGTCACCAGTGGGCATGAAGAGAGGCTGGAGTCATCAGGGACAAGGGATGGGGGTGGGGGGGCAGTGATAGGTGGAGGGAATGTCTCCAAACATCACTCACAATACTGCGGCATTCATCAGATTTAAGAAAAACCCAGCACAGCAGAAGGCAGAATATTACATTCTTGTCCTGGGGAGTTATATTAATGCACTACTAAAGATCTGGATTCAACCTATTGTAAATGGATAATCTACCACCATCATTACTCATTACTTAACATATATGAGGGGGGGGGGGGGGGGGCGGAAGGTCTGCGATTCAGCTACGTTAGGAAAACCAAAAACAACCTAGCTCTATGTTCTGAAAGATTGTCTGCATCACAGAACTAGATGGTGACACCTTTTCACAGGTATTTGCTTGGAGTTCAGCTTTGAGGCCAAATAATAGAGTTCTGAAGGTAGCACTGTAAGAGTAATGCCAGTTTATAAGGTAGAAAAGTGTTTGTTTTTTTGCATGTGAATGTAGAACATTAGCTCCCTCTGTGTTATGAGCAGGTACTGCACCTCAGGGATCAACTGCAGGAGAGCATTAGACAGAAGCGTGCCAATGGAGAGCGCAATGAAATAGGTAAGTATTCGTCGGAAGACGGGCCTCTCAACGCATGGGGCAAAGAAGACACCCAGGAGAGAGGACAGGCTGATCACTGTGACTGCCGCGAATCCAAAACCCCAGACTGCAAACAAAAGTACACGGTGAGGGACACATATACACACAGGAACACATGAAGGCAGGAGTGGTATTGCATCAACACATGAAGACACCATTAACAAACAACTATACTGTACAAAGAAAAACAAAAAACACAAGCAATTTAATACAAATAAAATGTATTTCCAAAGCTCTTCTGAAGTCCCACCAACAGGCCATGTTTTGAAAACATCTACTGTGTTTACTTTTTACTAACTAAACTCCAAATTGTGATGGTCATGTCTAGGAGAACTCATGAAGAAGCATGTGATCAGATTCAATCTAATAAAGTAAAAACACCTGTTATTTACAGCTAGTTTTAACCTGCTCCTTACTGTCTCTGGAGCATTAAGGTGTACTGTCGTTTCCAGGTATCGAGGCTCAATCCTCAGGCAAAAGTTCTGGGCCTTGTGCTATACAGAAGTGTTGCTAGCCTGTCGGCCAATGATGCATACTATGGCTGTAGAGTGGGGAGGAGGGACAATACAGGTGAATAATGTCACAAGAGGTTTAAGGAGGAGAACAACAGGTTAGGCCTGTGCTCAGCCTAGATGATCTGTCATGCCTGATCTTTTGGCGAGGGGAGGAGGGAGTACAGGGCTACATACCAATATACAGCAATATATATAAGTATATGAAGTGTTTCTGATGCTGAAACCAGGGGAACTCACACAAAATTCAGTATCCCGATTTACTGTGCTCTATTATGTGTCGTTACAGGTGCACATTAATGCAAATAAATGACTCAGTCTGTGCATATGCAAGTATATACCTAAGATACACACACTGGTTACAGGAATGGAGAACAGATTTGGAAACACTATTCAAGGCAAGCAAAGTGAACATGGGAGTTCAGAAATAGGTTGTAACAAGTAGTAAGAAAACTACCATTGCAATCTAGAGTTGCCACCCTGTTCCTGCCTTCAGTGTCAGTGTAGCCCAGGAAGTCTGAACTCCAACAACAACAACAGAAACAAGATGACAGTTCTAGAGCTTAGAACTTCAAAATGAATTTAGCAATGGAAGCTTTCACATGTCCATTTTCCACTATTAACTCTAAGCATACAGGGAGAAATAATGTCCACTGACACCATCTACGGGGCAGCTTGTTCTTAAAGAGGAACTGCAGTGAAAATACTACAATTAAAAAAAAGTGCTAAATATCAATAATTATTTATAAATGATTTGTCAGTGTCTGCCGATTGTAAAATCTTTCCTCTCCCCGGTTTACATTCCAAAATATATCACATGACAACATCTTTACTGCTGGCAGGTGATGTCTGTGGCAGGAGATGCTGCTTTTTCGGCAGTTGCAAACAACTGCTATTTCCCACAATGCAACAAGCCCCCCACAGTATTATGTCAGTACCTAGGTGCTGACATGACACTGTGGGAGGGGTTTCACCACAATATCAGCCACACAGACCTCTCCCCCCCCCCCCCCCTAGTCCCCCCCCACCCCCTCCTTCCATCCCGATCTATTCAAGAAAAGGCAACCGTCTCACACGGGAAATGGGGTATCAGCTACTGATTGGGATAAAAGCTCAATCGCTGGTTACAGTTACACTTTAAATGTGAGACTGCTCTGTAAAAACGATCATGGTGGCTCTAAGAAAGGGAAACCGATACACATCTTACCTTCTGTAGTGGTTGGTTTCCCCTCTGTGCTGGTCTCATTGTGAGAGATGGGTCTTCCCTGGCATGCCCCGGTTTCCAACTGCTGCAGGATGGAGGGGCAGATATTCTGGAGACCCCCTGCACCTACTGTAGATTCTGAGGTCAGATTGTGAGCAGTGAAGAGAGCGGAGGCACTGAGACACTGGAGATAGAAGGACAATGCCAGTCAATATTCAGTATTTGTAGAGCCAACAACTGATCTTGCAGAAAAAAATAAAAATATAAAGCTCACATAGCACTGACTTCTGGCCACTGACCTGGCTGGAGAGGGGATGCACAAAAAGTTCTGGAGAGGCACAACTTACCCGTATGTTGGGTGCTAAGCCACATCACCCACAAGTCAATAGTAGCAATGAGGTTAGGTCAGCACACCGCTGTCACGATGCAGTATTCCATTTTATTGCCTAGGTCAGCACAAGCTTGTTTTGGGGCCATGGAGGGTCCCCTTCTTCAGAAAAGTGCAGACATATAATGATACAGTGCAGCCATACAATTGTATTTCTGCATTTTTGCGAAGAAGGGGACCCTCCGTGGCCCCAAAACAATTGTCAAGCTTATGCTGACCTATGCAAAAAAACGGAATATTGCATTGCGACAACGGTGTGCTGACCTAACCTCAATGCTAATATTGGCTGGGAGATGGGAGGGGTGTAGCAATGCAAATTAGGAAAGAGAAATCCAGGCCTTTATGCGCAAGGAGACTCTGAAACAGCAGCTAGGAAACATAGGACTACAACTTTCAAATACAGATGCACTGCCCTGATTTCTTTATATACACTTTAAAGGGAACATGAAGTGAAAATAAACTTATGATATAATGAATTGTATGTGTAGTAAGCTAAGAATAAGAACATTAGTAGCAAGTCTCATATTGCTTCTAGTACAGGAAGAGTTAACTACTTGCCGACTGCTCCATGCCAATTGGCGTGAATGTGGCGGCTCCCCCAGGACCGTTCAACGCCAATCGCATGAAGTCCTGGGGGTGTGTTTACAGTAGATCGTGCACATCTCCACTTGACTGACGGAGCTCCGCTACGTCATCAGTCTCCCAGCGGTGATCGCTGCTAGGAGACTGTTCAGACAGCCAAACCACCATCTAATTACAATGTACAGTGCTGCAATCTGAGGTAGCACTGTACTGGGGACAGCCGTGTGACTCGGCTGTCCCCCTGGGAGGCTCAGTAGTGATCGGCTCTCATAGGCTGATGCTTATGACAGCTGATCGCTGTCATTGGCTGGCAGTGGAGGGAGGGTAGTACATTTTATTTAAAAAATAATTAGAAATAAATTAATTAAAAAAAAAAAAACACAACACAATAGCCTGCAGCAGCAATCAGAGCCCACCAACAGAAAGCCTGCTGTCCTTAAAAGGGAACCTGAAGTGAGTAAAATTATTTAAAATAAACACATGACGTAGCTGCAAATGAATATCAAATACTTACCTCACTGTCAGTTCCCCTCAGAAGCTCACCATTTTCCTCTTACAGTGATCCCTTCCAGTTCTGACAAGATTTTGTCAGAACTGAAATATACCAGTTGCTGTCAGTTACAGTGTTCTCCCCAGGCTCTTTTAGCCGGGTGCTCCACCCGGCTAGTTTTTGTGACCACCCGGCTGTCACGGTTCACCTCCTCCTTTGCTGTAAGCATAATTACTCACAGAAGCACTGGCACCCGCATTCTCTCCTTTCGCCCCACCCGGCTACTTTTTCTTGCCACCCGGCTACTATTTAATGCCACCCGGCTGGAAAAAATTTCTGGGAAGAACACGGAGTTATATATCGGCAGCTGTCTATTACAAATGAATGTGCAAGGTAATGTCCATGTTTCCATATGGCTCAAGTGGGTGATATTACAGTTTAACAGTGAGCTGACCAGGAAGCCATTATGGGGTAATGGCCATTTTTATAATGGAGGACAGATAATTCCAATTATCATAGTGGACAAATGCAGGGCTGTGGAGTCGGTCCGAAAATCCACCGACTCCGACTCCTCCGTTTAGGATTCCACCGACTCCGACTCCTCTAATTTGCATATTACAATTTTGTTGATTAAAAGTATGTAACATGAAATTCGTCTCTTAACTGCCAACGCTTAGGAATTTTACAAGACAACTGAAGTGAGAAGGATATGTAGACTACTATATTTATTCCCTTTAGACTAAAACTAGTCCTTGGTAAGAGTACTTGTAAAAGGTACAAACCGGAACAAAGAACATCTATCAGGCCCTAGGCAATGTAAGTGTGGGTACATGTAAGAATGATGTGCAGGTACTCTGCAGGGGAATGAGGAGATTCTTCCTCTATTACACATTCTTCATGCACAATCTGAACAAGGTTTATGGGTGACAGACAACACCTCTCTGTTCAATGTACACAGCATTCTCAGTGGATTCCCTGCAGCTCTGTGGGGAGTGCATATGTAGAGTATAGTACTACTGTGTAACAAAGTAAACCTGAGACAGATGAAATTAAAGTTTTATACATACCTGGGGCTTCCTCCAGCCGCCTTCAGGATAATCAGTCCCTCGTTGTCCTCCTCCACCACCTGGATCTTCTGCTATGAGTCCAGGTACTTGAGCCAGTCAGGTGTAGTGTGCATGCACACACTCCGCCGCCAGGAGCATACTACACCTGTGCAGCACTATTGCGCAGGTGCAGAATGTTCCTGGCTGTGGGAGCGGCAGCGCTGACTGGCTGAATTACCAGGACTCATAGCAGAAGATCCGGGTGGTGGAGGACAGCGAGGGACTGATTAGCCTGAAGGGGGCTGGAGGAAGCCCCAGGTATGTATAAAACTTTACTTTTCATCCGTCTCAGGTACCCTTTAATTTGTAGTCACCAAACCAAATTTTAACATCATATCAAATTATTTGATTTCATCAGCAAAGGGAGTGCATACATTTGCATAAATCAGCATCAATGCAGAATTATTTCCATCTCATTGACCATCTCTATTAGTGACATGGCTACACATCAGGCTTTATACTTACAGCATAGATGTTATTTCGTATATATAAGAGATTCCTGTGTACACATCATATATACTGTACAGTCACAATCAGATGTGTATATCTGACTTTAAAAATATGGGGACTGCTTTATTGAAGCAGCACAAGTAACTAATTTTGATTGGTTTATTTCATTTTTGTGGACTAAGCACAGCTATTACTGTATATACACTGTATATATACATTATTTTTAATGACTATTATCTGAGAAATAGAACATTTTATCATATTTTCTATTTTAATTACAGTTACAAATTCATTAGGAGTCGGAGTCGGTGCATTTTTTCCCGACTCCGATTCCAGGCACCCAAAATTGCCCGACTCCACGACTCCGACTCCACGACTCCGACTCCACAGCCCTGGACAAATGGGACGCAGGAGAGGAGAAAGAGATTGAGGAGTAGACTACACAGGAGGAAAGTATGACCTGTGTATGGTTATTTTGACTTTTTATTTTCAGTTCAGGTTCTCTTTAAGTGGTTAAGAAACTTTAGTTATCTATGCAAAACAGCTTCTCTGAGCTGTCCAACCATACAGTTAAGGGGCCCATACACTCAGCCGATTTTCTGGCCGACCGATCGATGGCTGATTTCGATGGCAGGGTGGAAAATTTAGGTCGATCTGATGAGATTGCTTATCATTTTGCATTGGCCTTAATGGAAATCTGATGGCAAAGAAATGCCATCAGATCGAAATTAATTCTATCCTGGTAAAAAATGTTCTAAAAACACATCAGATAGATCATCAGATGCATTTCTTATCTATCTGCTGCCAATCTGACGAGTGTATGGGCACCTTTTATAATTTTAATTATTTAGTATTTATATAGCGCCGACATCTTACGTAGCGCTGTACAGTATATATATTGTATTGTCACTAACTGTCCCTCAAAGGAGCTCACAATCTACAACAACAACAACAACAACAAATAACATTTGTAAAGCGCTTTTCTCCCGTGGGACTCAAAGCGCATAAGCATGGCTCAGACCATCGTGGTACAGGGGAAGAATTTTATAAATCTGGAAATGCCAGGCTAAACAGGTGGCTTTTCAGTCTGGATCTAATCCCTACTATTATCATATGTCTATGTATGTATTATGTAGCGTATGTATCATAGTCTAGGGCCAATTTAGGGGGAAGCCAATTAACTTATCTGTATGTTTTTGGGATGTGGGAGGAAACCGGAGTACCCGGTGGAAACCCACGCAGACACGGGGAGAACATACAAACTCCTTGCAAATGGTGCCCTGGCTGGGATTCGAACCGGGGACCCAGCGCTGCAAGGCGAAAGCACTAACCACTACGCCACCGTGCTGCACCTTTAGCTGCACTGCTATTTTCTGAAGCACTTATACATCAAAAACAGTGAAAGACAACTTCAGATAAGATTTTACTGCAGGAAAGTTCAAAGGGTCATTAGCTCTGCTCAGTTCCATAGTTCATAATGAAGAATGTAGTTTGTAAACTGCAAATATTAGAGAATGATGCAATGTTATAATACAAAAAAAAAAATCGCTAAAAAATGAAAATAAAAAGAGGAGCTTTTCTTTGCTACTAATGTTCTATTTCTTAGCTGCACTACACATACAATTTATTATTCCATGATTTTTTTTTCCAGCTTCAGTGTCACTTTAATGGCTTTATAAGCCATGAAAGGACAACTGAAGCAAGAGTGATATGGAGGCTGCCATATTTATTTTGTATTAAGCAATACCAGTTGCCTGGCCTCCTGCTGATGCTTTGCCTCTACTTTAGACCCTAAACAAGCATGCAGCGGATCAGATCTGACTAGATTAGCTGCATGCTTGTTTCTGGTGTGACTCATACACTACTGCAGCCAAATAGATCTGCAGGGCTGCCAGGCAACTTGTATTGTATAAAAGGAAATAAATAAATATGGAAGCCTCCATATAGTCTTCTCACCTGATTTGACCTTGAAGATGTAAAAAAAAAAAATGTAGAGTACTGGATCATCTCAGCCAAGTGCATAGTTATATTCCTTACCCCTCCCCACTGGAAGCTGCTCCGTCATGTGCCATACATCATCCCCCCTCCATAGCAACAGAATGTGTCGCTAGCCTTCAGGCTATTGATGCATCTATATAGCATTTGGCCTCAAACTGAAGCCACAGAGATCAAGTCCCAATCCCTCCGAGCAGCAGTAATTGTGCATGTGTAAGCAGCTTAATGCTTAGCCTACCCCTTGCATGCTTGTGGAGATTGCATTACCACTTTCCTCAAATCTCAATTGGAAAGGCACATTCTTTCAGATTTGTTGTGCCATTCACAAGGTTTTTAGACAGTAGATGGAGGGGGAGGGGTTTAAATACAGAGCAGGACTTGAGATGCAGCACAATTACTTGTGACCCTGAACTTCCTCTTTACGCAGAAGCTAATCAATCTGACTGCACACTCTGGGCTGATAGGATGTCCCTGCAGAATACAGGATGACCTCACAGCCCCAGCTCACACACATGCACACACACATGCACACACACACACTGAAGGAGGTGAAAGCACAACTCCAGCTCCGGAAGGCAGCTGCTGATCACAGTATCAACACTCGCTGACATCAACATCCCTGCATCAGCAACCACAATAAGACACTCGCTGACATCACACATCCCTGCATCAGCAACCACAATAAGACACTCGCTGACATCAACATCCCTGCATCAGCAACCACAATAATATCACAGTGGCAGTCCAGCCAGCTGAAAACAGAGGGATTTAAGGTGGGCATACACTTATAGATTTGCAGCAGATTCGACCATCAGATAGATTTCTGGCAGATGCCTGTCAAGTCGAATCTGACAGGAATCTATCTGATGTGTGTCACACACCAGGAACATATTTCCAAAAGATTTCAGAATGAAATCTATTGGAAATCGATCTAAGCGCATTATTGGACCATTGGATTCAATGCAACTCTATGGACCATCGATCTGCTGCCAGCAGCAGATCGACCTAGATTTTCCATCCGGTCAGGTAGATCAAATTGATCGAAATCGATCCAAACCGTCCACAAATCGATCAAATGGGGAATTTGATAGAATCGATTTCTGATCGGTCACTCGATTCTATAGAATCGATCAAATCGACCAGTGTATGGGCCCCTTTAACCATTTCAACACTTTGTTTCAATGAGTTTTATCAAATTCAACATCTAAAATACTAGGGATGGTCAATGAGATTTCAGTTATTTCGAGACTGTCTTTTTAAATGTAAAATTTATGCAACTTGAAATTAACCATTTCACGTCCAGACCTTGTTTCCCCTTTATGGACCAGAGCAGTTTTGACATTTTAGCTATGTCCCTATTTAATCAGCAATAACTTTATCCATACTTATGAAACCTAAATGAAATATATACCGTAATCATTTTTTCAAGACAAGCTAGTCTTTCATTGTATGGCATTTTTTCCCCTCAAACAATTGTTTTCCAAGCATTTTAATGAGAAAAAGAGGGAAAAAAAATTGCACACATTTTTCTGTTTTACCAATTCCAGTTTAAAAATAAAAAGCGTTATTCTAGATAAACACATTTCGTTTGGCTATTTCTACAGTTTATCACAAAAAAAAAAAAAAAAAACTTAGATTATGTTCCCGTCATAATTCATGGTGAGGATATTAGATCCTGAAATAATACTTCAGTGTGTATTTTTCACTATGAACTGAGAAAATAAAAGCTTTTTTATTAATAAAAATCAATCTTTTTGGCTCAGGGAACATGTATTCCCTTTAACCAATTAGTGCTGCAGCAGATAGTGCCAGAGGTGTGCACAGGAGCAATGCCCAACCATGTACAGCTGTACATAGCAAGGAAATGAGCAGCGCTACTTAAAAACAGACTAGTGCCTACCTGCAAAAGAGTGCAAGCCCCACCTGTGGGGTCGAATACACACCGAGCATACACATGACCTGTCTACCACTAGAGGAGGATGTTGGTTTCCATTAACAGCTTGCATGCAACCTATTAAGTACTCGTCCCTCCCACTGCGAAGAAGTCAATCCTCCATGGGAGGGGCCTAACACTAACTAAATCCTAACCTATGTATATGCATAGCCTGGGTGCGGCTAATCAAATAAAATCGAAAATTGCGCAAAAGGTGGATCAGCGCAACACCAGGCCGCATCTTTGATGGAGGCCATTCGGAGGCGGCCTGGTGTTGCGCTGATCCACCTTTTGCGCAATTTTCGATTTTATTTGATTAACCGCACCCAGGCTATGCATATACATAGGTTAGGATTTAGTTAGTGTTAGGCCCCTCCCATGGAGGATTGACTTCTTCGCAGTGGGAGGGACGAGTACTTAATAGGTTGCATGCAAGCTGTTAATGGAAACCAACATCCTCCTCTAGTGGTAGACAGGTCATGTGTATGCTTGGTGTGTATTCGACCCCACAAGTGGGGCTTGCACTCTTTTGCAGGTAGGCACTAGTCTGTTTTTAAGTAGCGCTGCTCATTTCCTTGCTATGTACTAATGTAATTCGTTTTTGGTCAGCTGCTCCCACTTAACAGCCATGCTTTTGGTGTATATGCAGAGCTTTTGTTTGGGTTCAAGGTGCGTTTGTAGTTCCTGGGGGGGCTCAGCGCATCTTTGATGGAGGCCATTCGGAGGCGGCCTGGTGTTGCGCTGATCCACCTTTTGCGCATGTACAGCTGTGCTTCAGCTACAAGACTTACATCAACGTCCTCGTGGCTTTGATGAAGTCACAAACGACGTAGATATACTGTAGTGGTGGATAAAGTG